>NC_141162.1:83187897-83487897 GCF_053477565.2 Lygodium microphyllum
ATCCACTCTAAAATGCATGCAAAATAGTTAGATCTTGTGTTTTGGTGGTTGGATGAAAATGCTTAATCTTGAATAGATTTTGGCATGGTTCTTGTTAGATTTTGCAATTTAAAATATCTATAAGATCATCAAAGGGGAGACTAAAAGAAACATATGCTTATTAAGCTTGAAAAATAAGAAGATGAATATATGGCATATTGTATGATTCCCTTGTGTGCTTTACAAGTGTCCTCTTTTAGAAGGGAGAAGAAAAGGATTGGGTTTATGTGCTCTCTTGCATGAGCATTTGCATGGTCAAAGTGAAGGGAGAGAAAGAGAGTCTCTGTAGGTGAACTGACCCTATTTACATTTGTTTTAAAAGGGCAACCACAATGTTGCATTCCTAAAAAACAAAGGAGAAAAATCAAGGTCCCCCCTCCCTCATCTTCATCACCTTTGTCACACCTCAACCAATGTTGACCCCTCTGCCATGCACATTGCCTACTAAGGACAATCACCATTTTCATTATCACCATCTCCATCATAGCAAGATCCATCAATATCATGTCTATTATTGTCAATCAACTACAAATAATGCAACTTGCAATTGATCGTCATCTTCATTTCCTTGCAGGCAATTATCACTACTATGCTTGCCTACTCCTCCTAGTCATCATGTCTTCATCATCATCAACATCAACATCACAAGCGTCACACAAGTTGCTCATCACCATAGATTCCATTGTCTATTAAACCGGAATAGAAGTCCCCATTAAGTCCTACTAGCAAGGAGAATCTTAGTTGCAAATGGCCAGATCAATGACATTAGAGTAGTAGTAGAAGTAGATAGATTGATCAATATTGGCTTGGACCCCTATCAACTGCAATAGTCTCATTTCCTTCATCATCATTCTCCTGAGTCGCCTGCTAATTGCAGCACCACACCCTAACCTGCAACAGCTTGCCTTCATCATTATTATCATCATCTTGTTCACTACTAAATTGTGTCCTTGTATGCCAATAGCTTATTATTGCCTCCACCATCATCCCCTAACCCTTCTGACTTCTCTTGACAATCTCAGATCTTCTCAAAAAAACCATGACCATAGCTACCACACCTCCTTTGTCCTCCAACATATCCTCTTTTTTTATTCCAATTGCCCCCTAATCCACACCTCCTATTCTGCACACCAATATCCCTCTAGACCTCCAATCCCCACCATCAAAGCACTACAACTCAACCACTAGAAGAGGAGGTATAAGGAGAAGGTTGTGAAAGAGTAGGACACTACCAACTAAGAGAGGAGTTGTATGAGGAATCATAGCCACCACAAAAGAAAAAGAACCATAAACAAGAGGCTAGGAAGAAGCTACAACTGTCACAAAAGGTATGCCTTTATTGCATCTTACCTCAAGCTTTAAAATGTTGATTCACTATCATCTTTGATTGCTTGGAAAGAGTGGTGCATTAACGAGAAGAGTGGAGGAATGGCCACCTGACACCTTGTATCTCCTCTTTCCCATCTTGCTCGCAAGAGAGGAAATAGAGGAAAGATTCAAAGGTGGGGAATGGGCTTAACTGCACCTGCATAATTGTTAAAGCATTTATTAAGGTCAACATTCTTTTAAGTTTTGGCGCATTAAAGTTGGAGCATTTTCTTATTCCAAGTTGTAGTGATCATTGCACATGCCACTCCACTGTGCACTAAACCTAACCTTGTGCACTAGTACACATGCATTGACACATGCATTGGCACACATATTGACACGTGCATCATGTGCACCCATGTGCATGTGCACTTGTGTGCAATTGAGCCTTGCACCCACTACACATCAAGTGCATGTTAAATTGTAGAGTGCTCACAAAGTACTTGGTCTCTCATTGGGTTCCTCTCTCTCCTTTCTCTCATTGGCCATGCATACCCTTTTCATAAGGGGGGATCAATAAGTAGGGAGAGGAATGAACGAGGCGCTCATAAGCACCTTGCATACCACTCTACCATTCATTGTAGCTCTTGCACTTGAACCTTGTACACATAGTACACTTCTATGCACCCATCTCACTTGGGTGCATGTGCCCCTAGACCTTCCACCTCCTTGCGCATGCACATTTGCACTTGTACTCATGTACATATGCACTTAGACCTTGTATGTACACCCTTGTGCATAAGCCTTGTACACCACAATCCACTTGAGCCTTGCACTTGTACTTTGAACCTTAGATCCTTGTATATGGGATCCTTGCACATGCACATAGACCCCTACATATGTACATTAGACCCTTGCATGTCCATGTTAAAAAATACTATAAACAAATTATGTTCAAAGGTTTAATTAAAAACGTTTTTATATGTTCCACAACATGAGTAGGATGCCTCTTTAGAAAACTAAAGAAACGCCTCGTCAAAATTGGAAAGTGGGTAAACGCATCCCCCAATTAAATTGTCCTATGTTTAGGTGGGCCCGGCATTTAGCAAGGTACCTTCTCATATGAAATAGGGATAGACCTTATAATCTTGACCATTCTAGGATCAATGTCTTAGATCAAGCATAGCACTAGCCCCCTAAATACCAACTTCTCCTCCCGGTTCTCTCATTGAACCAAGTGTGGTACTTGCCCACCTTGAGACTTTAATGGCTCCATAATAGTGCCTTAGCTCGATGCTAGTCTAGTGCTAAAGACTGTAGCTATGTCTTTAAGCATCTCAAGTCAATCCTCATGGGTCAAGGTTGAAATGTTTTGCATGCAAGGTAGACCTAAGGGATACATAACCATTTAAGTCTACATGTTCAAAATAAAGCAAGAGTGGTGATGATTAGAATTGGATCCCTAGATAACTTCCTAACTACTAGCCCTTCAAATTAGGATTGGATATGTTTTACCAATATAATCTTGTCCTCTTACTTCAACTCAATGGTCCGCCTTTGTCTCCTCTACACAATCAATAGTTCATGTGCACCTCCTTGACTGACCGTCCTTTTTTTGCATTTTTTGAAGTTCTCTTTTTTTCTTTATTTTTTTCCCCTCCTCTTCCCTTCATATTAAACATCTATTCATCAACAATCTTGACACTAGTACCCAAACTAGATTGAGAGCCAAGTCTAGTATTAGAGGATTACTTGCACTTGCACTTGCAAGTTTGCAACTTAAAAGTAGAGAATGTGATTTTGAAAGACTCACTTGCCAAAGTGCTTACAAGCTTAGCAAAATTAGAGGAAAAGTTGGCAACATAGGTGGCAACAACCAATAAGAATGTTGAAGATGAAATTAAAGAAATAATGGCCAAATTACAAAAGGAAATCGAAACAATGGAGGAGGTAATGCAAGAGGAAGGATAGAAGGAAACAAAAGGAAATCAAAATAATGAAGGAGAGATCAATTAAAGTATGGCAAGCACCATTTTTTCAACAATTAATGAAGCTATATTGCAAAAGATTGCATCCCATGAACATTCACAAGGCCTCCTTGAGAAATAGCATTAAGAAACACAAGAAACTAGTTGATGAAGAGTGCCAAATATTGTTAGAGATATATAGACTAGATTCCAAACTAAAGGCCAATTCTAGAATTAAAAGAGTTCAAGTGGATGGTACCATGAAAAATCCTCCAAGAAACACTCTAAACCACACCAAGTTTTCTTGCTTACATATCTTAAAGATCGACCTCTTCACCATTGGCTTACCTTTATGGTTAACAAGGCAATTCCACACGCTTGAAGGACCTACCTTTGAAGATGCCAGCCAATCGGCTCTCTTTATTTCCCATCTTCTCTTCCCATTGTAGCTCCTTGATAGCTCTTCTCCAACGATTCATCAATGCCTTCATTGGCTCATCGCCCTTCTTTGGTAATTGGTCATTTCACTACTAAGACTTTTATATTCCCATGTGATCATGCCTTACTATCCCCTTGGCACTGCCTTGTTGATCACATGCTAGATATCACGCCCAAGGCTCATCCCCTTGTAAGCACATAAGAATCTTGAATGCAAGTCTTCTAGCTCTATCATCCACTCTCTCTAGTTCCAACCCTCCACTTTTTAATGTCAATGTGATTGTTTCCGAAGAGATTGTATGCCAGCACTCACCATCCCAAAGATCCACCAGAATCTTCTTATCAATTTTTCCAATTTTTCCCATTGCTTCTTGAAGAATGGTGTGATGGCCACCACAAACATAACTGCAGGCATATGGATCTTGTCTACAATAACTAGCCTTCCACCTAACAAAATAGGAAACTTAGAATAACAACTCAGCTTCAGCTGTAGCTTTATTTATCAACCAACCCACATCTTTGGGCTGCCAATATTCCTAGACCTGTTGAAGCACCTAAGGATCTGAGTACTCCCAAACATTGAACACCTTGAAGTAGGCTAGTTGATGAATCCACTCTGGAGGCTCATCCAAGCCAAGAAGTAGCAACTGTCTTGGGCTTCCTGTTCACAGCCCCTGGCACTTGGCAGTACTTGTAGACTTGAAATAGTTTTTCTACATTGGCCCTCTCAGCTCTGACTATATTTGAATTGTCATCTACAAACAATTCTGAGCACATCTATGTGATGCCGTCTCAGAGCAGAAGCCCATGTAATGTAACACTAAGCCCATGTAATACGATACTTCAGACCCTGCAATCCAATGCTTTCAGCAGCAGATCAGCAACAATAGCAAACAAGAGAGGGACCAACAAGCACCCTTGCCTGACCAACCAATTTAAGACAAATGAATGAGACACAACCATTTATGCCAACCTTGGCTGTAGCATTTATAAACAGGAGCAGCCCACAGATTTTTAGAAGCATGATCACTTTATTCATTGTCATACATGTTGAAGACTGGAACTATTGGTGCAAAATGTAAAAATGCAGTTCATTTAAAATTGTCTCACAAGTTAAATTAAAGATTGCAACCACTGCTGCAAAACGTTGAATTTTTACTTAGGAATTGGCTTTAGCTTTTTCTTTTTGAATTTTAAAATATTGCTAAGTAGCAAATCTTCCACATAGCAGCTTTTGGTGTAGTCAGCCTCTCCCCCTACACTACAAGGCCGGAACTAAAGTGTAAAGTGCAACTAACATTGGCCACCCATGCACTCCTAAAAGCTTCAAGGTCTGATCATAATCTTGACAAATGTTCAATGGAAAAAAGTTAGGCATGGATGCAAGAGCTCAATAGCTTGGATGCACTAGACTCTGACTTGTCTGTACATAATGCTGAGGTTTGGTCAATTTTAAGCACATTTGTGTACAACCCAAACACCAGAATGTCAAAATCTGTCTATTAATACCTGAACTTTGCAACCCTACATTGGCTAACACTATGGGGCTAACTCCTCACAAAGATGCCCCAGTAATATCTAATCCACTACCTTTATTTTTTTGTTCATAAATGACCCCCTTTTTGTCCATCGACTTTCTTCTCTTGGGCAATTCATTGGTGCCAAGAATCCTAGTATGATAGCATTTACATTTCAATCATTTAGGACACTAAAAGAACTCTAACAAGCGAGTGAAAACCCCTACTGAGAAGCCTTCCTATTTTTGAGCAGCTATAAAGCCACTTCGTATGCCATTCAAAATGACCATAAAAGTGACTGCTGATTGCGCATGGAGCAGAACCTGCATGCTATGAATTACTCTTCTAGTTAATTGTGTCTTTACTACTGACTTTGCAATACAGCCAGGCAACTGCTAGTACTGTGGTAATTTATTCATATGGAAATAACAAATCAACTATGGTGAAAGTGCCACTGCAAAATTTAGATATGTCACACATCAGAACCACCAAGCCAGAAATCAAACAATGGCCAAAACATCTTCAGAAGCGACTAACCACTGATGTATGTCAAGCTGAGGCCACCGTGAGCATAGACTCGTAAGGTAAGTACTGAAACAAAACTCTTTAAGGGATACAGCAAGTTCTGAGGTTCAACAGCTAGTGCAATATCATGAAACCTTGCAGACAATATCACAACATGCCTTTGTTTTTTCATTACTGAAATAGCTGATACAGTGGAAGTAGCATTTCATGCCATCTTATCCCAAGAAAAAAAGCGTAAAATGCTCCTGCCAGGTTACTACACAGCACTTGAGCTTTTCCATAGTAACCAGCCAGGAAAACTCAAAATTCCTATTTGCTTTTCTGTTTCAAAGTTCAGGACTTTTATCCTGCAGCAGGGCTAAATTGTAGCCCATGTCGCCAGTATTTCCATATAATACATAGCACAATATAAAACATACCGTACAAGCTATGGGCCTTGGCAACCCATCCACAACTGCCTGTTTGAGCTGGAGCCAACTCACTTGAAGCAGCATCCAACAGTTTGCCATTTTGACTGTAAAGATCCACTGTATATCCTCAGTTCATCAGCATTGGCATTAAAACAAGCAACGCAAGCATGGCCAATACATGGACCTCCAACGCCCAAGCTGCAGGGTTCCACAGATGATCAATTATACAGCCAACTACACACCATACACTTCAACTAGATATTGTAACTAATAAGCTCACCTGAAGAGGTGGGAGAAGCAGAAGGGGGATATTTTGATGATGCAGATACAGGAACTTTGATCGATTCACTTGGAGCTTCTGAGGGGCTATTTGATGAAATGGGGGACATAGCAATAGATTTTGCAGGCGAAGATACATGAGCTGGTGACAGTGACAGAAAAGATTTACCTCCAGAAGGTGGTAAACTGGCTGGAGCAGGTGATGGAGGCTTTGAAGGTCTGGGAGCAAATAGATCTGGTGACCCAGGTCTCGATGTTGGAGACACCCCAGGACTTCCAGAATGATCAATAGGGCTTGGAGCCAAGCCTGCTGGATTATTACAATAATCAACATCTGGGTGAGGAGACACATATCTACCTTCTTCAGGTGCAGGTGCTACAGCCGAAGGTGCTCTGGCAACCAGATTATAAGAATGATGATGATGGCGATGGTGATGTGGCAGGTGAACTGTTAGAACTTTTGGAGGTGAAGCTTGATAGGACATTGGCAAGCATCCAGGTGGACCAGCTGGAGCTGGAGAAGGACTTGGGCTGGGAGGTTCTACAGGTTTAAGACTACGCTCAAGATAAGAAGATAATTCAATTTTCTTCACTTTCCCAAATAAGGTGTGGTTGAGTCCAAGGTTCCTTGGAGAAGCGATTATTTCCTGGGCTAGCTGCTTCAGCCTTCGAGGAGGAAGCATGATACCCACAACTGGCAGAATTGAGGTCTGTACAATCAACGGTGACATTGTCGTTGATCCTTCAAGGTTAGTCAGCTGCACAAACAGGCTCTGTACATTCCCATGGCAGAGAGATATTAAAGTCAACATGGCAAACTAGTTAGAAGAAAGAATCTCAGCAGCCCTATTTCAGGGAAGATTTGTTACAAACCTCATTGGCTTTCAATATGATGCCATTAGCCAGCTGCTGCCTGAATTCCGTGAAATGACATGCAATATGTGATAGCGAATTGTGAAGAGTAAAATTGAACAGCACAAGAACTCTAGATAGTGGATATCCTGGTTGTTGTGGTACAACTGTAATTCCACCAGGAAACTGTAACACTTCAAAATGTGCAGCCTTCCCAAATAAATCACTTGATAAAGATAAATTGACAGAATGTTCCATGAAAAGCTCTACAAACGTCTCCTTCAGCAAGCTCAACTCTGCAGGTAGTATTGAGTCATTTGATGGATCAGGTGACACTGCAAACTGTACTTCAGTCCAGTTTGCAGAAAGAGGAATGACAACTGTAACATCCACCTATCATAACACAGACTTGTGTTACTCTCAAATTTCAGATAAAAATATAGCTGCACTGAAACAAGGGTTGTGGATATACCTGGGTGTTAGGAATGCCAATCTCATCCTGCAAGTCGGATTGAAGCTGTGAGAGACTTGCATTTACAAGTGATGCAGGCCTCCGCAGCCTAAAGCTGGCCTGAATGTGAGCTGTCCTTATACAAAACATTGGAAGTAAATCAGCACAGCACATGAGATAGAGCAAAAGCTATCCCTTATCTCACCAGTCAAAACCAAAACCAACCACCCGCCCAAATCATACAGAATTGCAGATGATATAGAATACTTAGATCTACGCAATTGAATATACGGTAAGACTGCTTCAGCAACGGTACTTAAGATGTTTGCAAGTCCCCATTACAAATCTACTCCCAGGAAGTAAATGTAGATTTCTAGATCTTCATATATGCACCCATGAAAAGAAGAAAGAAATGTATATACCAATAGCAGGCAATCCAAACTTGACTACTGGAAGCAGGACAAGTCACATTCACAACAGGACCTTTTGAGAAACACAATATTGACAGTGTCCAAACTCAAGCAAATCTTGCACTCTTAGACTGACAGACCTTAAAAGAGAAGCTGTGTTCTTGTGATCTGTACTTGAGGCATTTGTCTCAAAGGCCATAGTTGCCAGACTAGACACCAATCGACACTGAGTAACAAACAACTACAGAAACCTCAGAGAGTGCACAGAATTAGCCCAACTTACGTTCCCAAGGAGCTGAAGATGGTACATTGGAATGGCTACCGCTTCTTTCATGAAAATAAATTGACAGTGCTGCCAGCACCAGCAGATGGAGACCGAGAACAACTGAAACTATCCACCCACAAGTACATTTCTGGAAGCAACGATGCGAGCTTACTGCACGAGTGTCTGAGTCGGTGACTGCAATAATGGCTCCTTCTTCTCCTTCCAATTTTCCCATGCTGTTGTATAGTCAAGCCTAGCAAGTAGGCAGGTGCATTTTCTCTACATGGCTGGGAGGGGTGACTATGCACGGCAGGATGTAGCATTGGCCTTGGGAGCACGAGCAACGAGCACATGGGGCCTGCGAGCCTGACAATGGAGACCTCCCTGCAACTGCATGAGTCCAACAGGTGGAGGAGAGGAATGCTGTTGGGTCTACTTCTTCCTGACGAAGCCTGCGCACAGCGAAACCCTGACAATGTCGAAACCCTAGATAAGTTCGAGTGCGTCACCTGATAATGTCGAAACCCTAGATTAGTTCAAGCTCGTGTCTGTGCGGGGCAAAAGGCGGCAGGAGGTCACATTCTCGGGGCGGATCTATGCGGGAGGAAGGGGCAGCTCGAGGAGGGCAGAATGGAGGCCGCGGGGGGCGTTTTGTGCATATCTGGCAGATCTGGGGCTCCCTCTGTAGAGGGAATTAAAGAACCAGGAAAACTATGGAGGAAGGAGAGGAAGCTCCCCTGTTTCTTTCTTCTTCTGCTGCGTTAAAAGGGGACACTGAGGCTGCAGGTGCGGACAGCGAAGCGAGGCAAACGGGTCGTCACCGCCATGGCCAGACAACAATAGAGCCCTGAAACTTGGGAGAGGGTAAAGCAGGATAAAAAGGAAGGAGAGAGAGGGAGAGAGGTGAGTATCATCATGTTAGTATAATAGTAGTAGTACCTAATAAGAAGCAAAAGGAAAGGAAAAAGGGAAAGGGGGCAGCAAGGGAGGAGGGTAGTGAGTGGTCACTTACAACTCCCTTTGGACACTTTACCACCTTCACCTCACATGCTCTCTCTCTCTCTCTCTCATTGATTTTTAAATTTTGAATCCACCCACTTACAAACCTCAAAAAAATATGTCAATATATAACATAGCATCTCCATCTTCATAGGCCTTTTGCACACGTTCATTGATCTTCTATCTTTCACCCACATTATCCAAATATAAGCATATTAATCTCTAACTTTGTACAAACCTTGTGAAATCTGTGTGGCTAGGGCAACAATACATGGAAAGGTAGAGCTTTCTCCTCACATGTGGAACCACTCTTCAACATGTTCCCACTTATGAATCCCCGTCTCTCAAACTCCATCAAAGTCGCCAGCACCGCCTATCCCTTATTGCAATAGGCTAAGTATGTGGTGACTCCATTGCTCCTTATTGTGATAGGCTAGGTATGTGGTAGATCTATTACTCCCTTTCTCAAACTCCATCAAAGTGATGAAGAGCACATGGCCCTTATTGTAACAAGCTAGGTATGTGGTAGCTACTAGTAAGGGACGGGTCTACACAAGACTACCATATAACTAACATGTTACAGAGGGTGGCCTTGCCAACCACATTAACAAGTTAGGTATGTGGTAGCTCCCTTGTAAGAGCTCTTGTTGTCAATACTATGACATGGGAATAGCATAGAGTTTCTACCATGAAATGCCTAAAACTTCTTATGTATATGTCTAAATGCATCTTGAGATTTCCCCACCACATAAACCCTCTCCTCCTCCTCCTCCTCCTCTTCCCCTCTCTCTCTCTCTCTCTCTCTCTCTCTCTCTCTCTCTCCCTCTCTCTCTCTCTCTCTCTCTCTCTCTCTCTCTCTCTCAAACACACATCAAACCACAACTCTTTAGAGAAAGGGGAACAAGAAAAGGCATGCACAACAAGGGAAAATGGTATATCAAGGCATATTCCCTCTCTTTGCAATTTTCATCCGCTTCTCATGGGGTGTGTTCATGCCACATTCTACCTTACAAGTGACTAGCACTTTTTCAAGTTGCATCCCAAAGGAAAGTGGTAGTTTACTAAAATGCACTTGAAAAAGGCTAGGTGTGGAGAAAGCCTGCCCAAAAAATAGGTGTTTTAAAATTAGGACTACCATGGTTGGAAGGATCGAGTCTTTAGAGAAATTGGACAAAAATGTTCTTTCTTTACCATGACATGGATAGAAATTAGTGAAACCACTAGGTTATTATTATTGCAATTGACAACAAACTTGGAGATGGTGTGGGAAAGAGGACATATAGGCTGAGTACTTTCTCCCACTAATGATTTCTAAATTACTTGGTCTTAGAGAAGAATAAGCATTTCGAATGGAGGACAAAGTATCGATAAGAATAGATAGTGTTCTTTTTAGAAAGAGACTTAAATGCCTATACAACAAATGCTTCTTATTAAATTCTCATTTTCAAGGCAACAAACATCCTAAATGATGGCTTGTGTCAATAATCTTCTCCTAAGTATCTTTACATAACTCTCACTGTTGGAAATCAGGTGTGATGGCAACCTTGCCTCTCCCTACCCCCCAATCCAAGACCCACCATATTAGTACCCTTTGTGACAAGCAAAACCTCACCAAGGGTTTTATTTGATGTTGTGTGATATGAAGAACCCATTAGCCCAATGCTCTTGATGACAAGCCAGCATCATTGTCGATATTATTTACTACTATTGCTTGCTTGCAATAAACAATACCACACGATGTTTAACACCATCCTTAGATTTAAGAGTGCATGCATGCATGTGTGTCTATGTGAATTAGTTGGAGTGTTTGAACTTGAAAGAAAGGGCTACAACTCAAACGTTGGCTACACTTGTTAACTCTTTTAGAGTAGGCTTGTAAGAATTTTATTACAGAAGGCATTAACTCTATGTGGATAATGTGAAGATGCCTTATTAAGAGGTAGATTGTCTATGTAGATGACTTATAGGAACTTGTTTACCCTTTTTTTGCCAATTAAACTACAATAAACATGTATTTTCTAGTATGCACATGTTGTCAAGATGCAACTTGTGTTTCATAACAAAATACACTTTAATATACTAGCATTGATTGAAATTCTAAAATACCAGTTGAACTCTTTCGTGCTCTTAATATAAAGTGTAATATCTCTAAGAATTCTAGTTATAAAATAATAAATTCATTTTCAAGTTGGGTAACTTATCATTCTATTGACCTATATTTATTTATGTACCTAGATTTTCCCTAACTTGAAAATAGAAAGTTACCCAATTGATCAAGATGACCCATCTTTAGAATGAGACCATCACCCACTTATTGGCCAACTCACCTTCAAATCTTAGTTTTCCATATATAGTTTATGTCACATTTTATGACATGTAAAAACACTCACATTTTAAAGGTTCAACCCAATCACCAAAATAAGGGGAAACATAAAGCAATACTTAGATCCAAACCAATCATCAACCTCATCCAAGGTCCTTAATTCTCATATCCAAACTAAGTCGCCAACTCAAAATTGGAGCTTTATTTCCATCATTTCTAAAATAGGACTTCTAATAAAGTAATCACGATCTCACACTGGTTAGCAAACTACACTCTACCAATATCATATAACTAATTTACTAGGGCATAACCCCCTCTAAGCTCCCCCTATTCCTTAAGTGTAATGTCTATAATACTTGTTGGGTTATCTTCGCTACTTCACTTTCACCCTTGGATACCAAGCAACATGTAACCATCATCGCTTTTGGGTGATCTAAAAGTAGCTTGGGACACCAATTGTCTTTTTAATTATTTCCCTCATTTGGCTATGCATGCACTAGATGAGATATCAAATCCTTAGCTTATTCACAAGCCATAAACAATAAATAACTATAGTAAAAACAATCTCCTTACACTTTAATTCCAATATTTTCAACAAGATAAGCATTTGTGAAACATTTTATTTTATTTTCATATTTTTTGAATAACCTTTGCATGCTTTCCACATCTCCTTTTCATGCCTTTTTATTGTTCCTTTTTATAGGTTGGTAATCTCATCTTTCGTATTCTTTCTACTAGACAATTAGATTGATTTGTTCAAAAAAAAAGAATTGTGAAAAATCCAAAACTCAACTTCTTCTCTCATGCTTGGGTGATTGGTAATTATATCATTAGCTTCGTGCAACTCAATGGTTTGGTCATACATCTCTTGTGATGATTTGGGTGTGCACTAGCAATCACTTTCCTCATGTTGTCTTATTGGAATCATAATGTCTAACGTGAGTAACAAATGTAGAAAATTAAAGCTAAGTGATCCTAAATTCATTATAGGAAAGATAATGGGTAAAATTGGAGAGAGTTTGGCACAAAAATTGAAAGAAAGCATAAAAGAGTGAATGTGCTAAAATCCACAATGACCTATCAAGAGAGAGGTTGCAAAAGTAGGAAAGATAATCTATAACAATGTGAAAAAATCATAAGGGCTCACCAAAAGAGAGGGTTGCAATATTAGGAACTTGAATGTTGCAGTTGTTAAGTTACATTTCTTACATGTAATTGTAATGTGCCCATCTAATGAACCCTTTACGGCACAAATTGGGTAGCCCATCAAGAGGTAGTCCTAGGTGATGCCATCAAGAACTCCCTTGGAATATCACATACCTTGTTGCTTAGGCTTGCTTGATTCTACCTCGTAGGGGAGGCTTTGCTCCATAGCCACGAGGATTGACCTAAACATTATCTTCTTTTAGCTATACTACAAGAACCGAGCAGAAAAAGAGAGATTGAGAGCAATAGAGAGCAATGTAGACATTGAGAAAGATAGGTGGGAGAGAGAGAGAGGAGGAGGAGGAGGAGGAGGAGGAGGAGAGGAAGAAGAGATATGTACCACTACTCTCTCTTCTCCTTATGCTTATGCTTGAGAAGGAAGGGTTTCCAAATCCACATCCACTTTGAGAGTACAATATTTGCCAATCTAGCACCAAAGGGCACACTACCCCTTTTCACCATCAACAACAAGGCCTTGATAAAGGTCAATTTTGAAAGGAGTTCAAGGACCAAAGTATGTGAAGTCAAAGCGTAGGGAGATGGACAATGATGGCACCCAAGAGGAGAATCCAATCGACCTTGTGAAGGTCAATATCCACCTCTTTTGTGGATACAACTGTGATAAAACCCACCTCAAGTAAGGACCTCCAAGTGTTGTCAATTTGATTAATATCTCTAACTTGCAAAAAGAAAAATCCTTAAGGATCATAAATGAGTTTAGACTTAGACTTGAGTTTCTTAAGTTATGCTTGTTTGCACTCATAAAAAGATATTTTTAGAACTCATTGAATAAGACCTAGGGCTTACTTGGAATAATCCATAGGGAGATTAGAATCTACAGGGTTACCTAGGATTGCAAACCCTAATCTAGCCCAATGTGATCCTTGTATTGAGGAAAATTATAGCTAAACCAAATTGAAACTAAACATCCTCAATCCTAGGGAGTAGAAACCCTATGAGCCTAAGAATTTGTTGTTAGAACAACTAGAAGCATAAGTTAAACAACTATAGTAAGTGTGCCCTCAAGTGCAAACCCTAAGGATTTTAAGTATTGAGTCTCATCGGATTGTTGTACTCTTGAGAAGAGGGATATGATTTGACATACCCTTGTAAAAGCATGGTTCAAGTGCTTTGGAAGGGTTATTAAACCATATATTGAGTTGTTGTTAAAAATCTATATAAGGTAACTAGAGGTAAAAACTTAGACTCTAAAATCATTGAGTTATGTCTGAGAATATAGGATAAGTCTAAAAGGGACATGAAAACCCTTGGATGAAATAAGGAAGAGAATAATCATTGGATGACTATGCATTGTATTATGGCATAGGATTAAATGTATGCAATTAGATGTTATGACCTCTTTTGGGGAGGAACTAATGATTTTATTATCCTAATAGGGAATATTGTTAATTGTATTCTACTTATGAGACAATTCCTTGTGGGACATTCAAAGGAAATTGTTTTGGTATCAATAAACATGTTTTAAGATACATTTTGTTGTGTGGAAAATAAATGTTTTCCTACTTAAAGATAGGTTGTTTGGCCTTGTTTTCGTTTTGAACCTTAAAAATCCCCAAAGGGTGAGAGTGTACTCATTCTAAGGGTGTTTTGGATGATGGCTTGATCCACATGGATCATCTCTAGGATCACACTACAAAAAAAGATACTAGTAAAGGTAAGAGACCTAGATGGGCATTGCTTGATACGTTGGCCAAAGACCTAATGGTGAGAAGGCCACCACAAAAAGTTGGCTGATTGCTACAGTAGCTTGCAAGTCAAGGAGGCTCTAGACACCCCACACTAGGCCTAGGATGGAGACGAACAACTTAAATGGCCTTATACCTTGGATGTTGGAAGACTTTATTCTAGATAAAGGGCTAATTATGGATTGTGTCCAGAGTTGGACACAGGTAAGCAGGGGCTTTGGGTGGATACAGGTATCGGTCTAAGGGGTGGAAACATCGAATTGGTGTTGCATCTTGGAGAGGGTGCAAATGAATGCATTATTGCTATTGTTTTCTAAAGATCATTTGGTCTTGTGTTTATATTTATGCCTAAACTACATAAACGAACCTAATATTAACAAGTTAATTAAAGAGGTAATTTTTTTGTGTTGAATTGTTTGTGTTAAGTACTTAGATAATTAAGAAACTCTGTTTCAAATGGAAAGCACGAGTGAATTCATCCTATGATAGGGTGGCCTTGGTAAAGTGAGAGGTTTCCCATAGAATGGTACAATAAATGGATTAAGAAGGATGATTGTCTTAGGAAGATTAGCTTAAAATCACACTTGTGTCATTTTAGGGGCTGAGGTGAGACTTTTCCTTACGGGTAGAGGGGTTGACACCTTAGCTCCCCCTCATTTCTCACCCTCTTTGAACCAAGCATGATACATGTTTGCCTCAATTTGAGTTGACTTGCAAAGGTACTTACTGTGACCAATGCTAAATAAAATCTTAGGTGACCATAGTATTATTTAGGAATCTTATATTTAAGTCAATCCTTGTGGGAATCAAGTGAACCTTCCCTTGTGAGATGTAGACTCGTGTGATCCTAGGTAGTAAAATCTGTGATATTCCAAAGAGATGGACCTAAGCAATGCTATCTAGAAGTCCCTTGGAATATTGTGGGCTTTGCTAACTATGATCACTTGAGTCTACCTTGCAAGAATTAAATGTGATAGATAATTAAATAACTAAGAAATTCCATCATAAAGAAAAGTGAGTGGGTAGATTCTTGATGGATCCGTCCTATGGTTGGGCAATCTTGGTGAATTGAGAGTTTTTCTTAACAATCATTAGTATTAGGAGGTTTTAAGAAAGAGTTGTGGGATGACTATCCTATGAAATATTATAGAGCTTCCCTTGCAAGGTAGACTCAAGCAACCCTAAGCAAAAATGTCTATAATATTCCAAAGGAGTTTCAGATGGCATCACCTAGGACTAGCACAATGGTGTCACCTGGGCCTATCTCTTGACGGGCTATCCAAATTGATCCATCAAGGGTTCATTAAATAGGCACATTATAGTAACATTTGTTCTAGTCCTGGTGAAACTTGTGTTTTTTGAGAGAGGTTAAGTTTAAGTAACCTTATTCCAAAAATATATTCCATCAAGGAAGGTATCAACATAATCTAGACCTTCCTCAATAATTGCATTGCATGTTTGGTATACCACAAATACAAGTAATTGTTGGAGTACCACACTATGATCATAAAGGCATGCTAATTAGTATTATGTTTGAATGGCTTTATTAATAGTTCAAGAACCTTCTTCCTTCTTCATGAACAAAGTCCTCCTATCTCTCATGCAAGATAGTCATCATTCGTGCTTTCTCAAGCTCAAGCAAGCCAAGTTCTCCTTATCCTAAAGCAAGAAAGACAAGCACACTCAACCACAAGAGAGAAAATTGGATTCTCATCACTCCATTGCTCCCTTCATTGCAGTTCGTATGGTGTGATAGACTCAATGCTCCTCAATACTTTCATGTTCTCTAATGTTTTTGTGTTCCAAGATCCAAAGACTTGCAAAAGCAAGAAGAGAGAAGAAGAGAAGAAAGAGAATGAGGAGAGAAGTTCCCCTTATCTCACACTCGCTCCCTCAAGCTCCCTCCCTCATGCACTCTCACTCACAAGCTACAATGGATGGAGAAGAAGAGAAGAAGAAGACATAGAGTAGAGTCCAATGTCATGCACAAGAATAAGCTCTTCCATTGATTTTTCATGTTATATATAGGGTTTCTCTTTAGGTGATTACCCTTAGCTCTCTTGGCTTTCCTTTCAACTTATAATGCTCAATCTTTAGCCAAAGTCTCTATGGCTTAACCATGGGATTTTTCTATTCTATTCTCATAAATTTTGCATAAAAGAGAGCATAGCACTTAGTTATGCAAAGAACGTTTAGATTATTCAAAAAAATAAAATGACTCAAAAATTATAATTGTGTTGTCTTTCATATTCTCCCTTCTTATGCTTCCTTCCTTTCTTTCTGCTTCTTTCTTGCTTCTCGTGCTTCCTTCCTTCCTTTTTACTTCTTACTTCCTATCTCCTTGTCTTGTTTTTTCGCTCTTCAGCTTCCTTTTTAGTTCATATTTTCTTTTTGATTTTATCACTTTTGCAACTACATAATCCACTAACATGGTTCCCATCACAGAACTATACTGCCCCCTTTGATATCGCATGAAGTGTTGGATGATGGTATGGAGTGTTGGGGGGTAAACGCACCTACATCTAGCAACCCATGTATTCATTACATTGATGGTACCCACACACCTGTACACTACAAGTGGTGGGCACCCATCATTGTTACTTTATTCATTATTCTTTTATTGAATAAGTGACATTTCCACATATTATTCTCTCTCTCTCTCTCTCTCTCTCTCTCTCTCTCTCTCTCTCTCTCTCTCTCTACATCCACTATAGCTCTTGCTTCTACTTGTGTGCTCCACTCAAGCTCTACCTTTCAATTGGTATCAAAGCCAACCATCCAAGGAACTTCTTCATCCTTTACTTCAACTTGGATTCGAAGCTTCAACTCAAGGTTTCATGGCAACCACGGTTTTTTCCTCTTGAGATATGCATCGATTCTTTCCTTCTTCCAAATTGTTTTAGCTTGCTCCATGCTTGTTAAGTGTTGAGATGTTGAGCTCTACATGAGTTGGCATCCACTACGTGTCGTGATGCTATGGTATGATATTATTCACTAGTGTGTTAAGTGATTGACATGAGGATACGCTAGTGATTCTATAGATGGACTACATCCATGTAGTCCATCCTTGGTTATGGAACATTTATTACACCATCTCTTCTTTCCTAGCAGGCTCACCACTTATAGTGACTGCATGTACATACATTGTGGTACTTTCATATTAGTGATTGCATGTACATACGTTGTGGTACTTTCATATTAGTCTTTTATCATGTTGTAAACTCTGTTCTTTTGTGTGGAAGAAGAAGAATAAGAGTTTAGTCCTATCTCTATGTATTCTCAAGTCTCCATTGCTTTCTCGTGTGTGTGTGTGTGCGTGTGCGCGTGCGCTCACGCTCTTGAATGCTTCACCTCTCTCCCCTCTTGTCTACTTGTATGGTATCAGAGTCATCCCATGGCTATGCAAAGCTTGATTGAAGGTTGAGGTGAAGGCATTAGAGCATGAAAGCAAGCAAATAAGCAATGAGTGAGAAGCTATTCCACCTTGCCTGATTTGCCTTAGATTATAATCACAGGAGGCTCCTAAGACTGGTAGGGCTGTAGTCTCTGATTGTAGTGAACCTTTTATGTATACTTCACGATATGCTATGGCACACTTTTGAGTTGAGATTTGGGCTTTGTTAAATTGATATTGGTTATGGTTACATACCTTGGTTACTTTAGTGCCTTATGTAGTTACGAGCTTGAAGAATCTATTGGGTTTTATGCTCTTGGCTTATGCTTCATGTATCTTGTATACTCAAATGTCATGTACTTGATGTTTTAAGCTTACAGTGCTCATTTGGCATTTGATTTTGTTCCAATGGGAGTTACATGTGCTACTTTGGATATTCCATAGAGATTTAGATTTATGTACTTAAGCTTGAGCTTACTTTCATTGAGACCGTGGGATACTTACTTCATGTACATGCTCTCTTGATATGTATTGGATGTAGTTACACTACATTGGGTTGATTTGATCACTTGCTTTGGACCTGGCACCTATGTCTATATGTGTCTTGTTAGTGATATTTATATGCTTATGGGTTATGTATTGAGCTTTGCTCAATGGGTTATGCATTCGACATTTCTCTTCTCTCTACATTGAGATCTCCTGTATGCATGATGTCTATGCCTACCTCATGTTTGGTTGTTCATGGTCTTTCTTTCTTGATTACTCATAGTTGGTTGTAGGTATATTGCTATACAGTTTATTACAGTAGCCTGTCATTTCAGTTTTATTCGTTCTATCTAAGGGTAGTCACTTGGATTTGATAGTTATTTGATTATAGTTTGTGGACAACTTACTATTTTAACAGTCTCTCTTGCTTAGCTATTGATATGGTTGTGATTTTGGGGTTGTTGTAGTATTATTTACAGCATCCTATTTGTATTGGATTGTGCTTTTGTCTCTTACATTATGGCTAGTGGATCAAATGACAATGCTATCTTTAACATTGAGAAGTTGGATGGCACAAATTATAGCTATTGGAAGGCACAAATCTGGCAAGTTCTAGCACAAAAATTGCATATCAAGCCATTGAGACATGAGGGTGTAAAGCTCAAATGCTTTGATACAAAATATTGGGCTAAACTAGATGAGTTATGTAAATCTACAATCATTTTGTCAATCTCTAAGAAAGTCTATTATAATGTTATCTCTTATGCGCAAAATGCATGGTAGTGATATGATAAGATTCGTAATGTCCATGATAATCAGAGCCCTACCTCTCAAATATATTGGTTGAAGCAACTTATGGACCTTAGTATTGAAGGAGGGGACCTCCATGTCTACCCACTTAAATGAGTTTCATTCTATTTTCAACCACTTGTCTATGCAAGGTATTGAATTTAAGGAAAATCTTCCACCTTTGTTCTTGCTCGTTACATTGCCTGAGTCATGGTGGGACACATTCTATATGACTATATATGCAAATATGCATGTTGATGGGTTGCAATTACAAGATGTAGAGGGTGTGCTCTTGAATGAAGAGGTTAGCAAAAAGAATGTAGATGCTTCCCACACCTCTCATGCTTTGATAGTTAGAGGCAATAATGGTAGGAGCAATAATGATCACCATGGAAGAGACTCTCATAAGTCTTGTTCTCAATCACATGGACAATCTCACAATAAGTCTCGTGGCTATAAGTCCACATTGACTTATCGCTATTGTGGAAAGTAGGGCCATATTCAGCCATATTGCCATAAAATGCATGATGACAAGTGCAAATATAAGAGAAAGGATAAAATGTAGGAAAAGAATGATGATTATAGCATTTTCCTTAGTAAGTCCAGTGTCAAGATTGAAGAGATTAATATCGTGCAAACTGATTTTGATGATGACTACATACTTGCATGTTCTTCTCTTGATGTCTCGTAGTTGATTGATGCCTCATCTACCTATGCTCAATGTTGGCTGCTTGATTCAAGGGCTTCATTTCATGTCACCACTCATAGATAGTGGTTCCACTCCTATCATAGCATGATAAGATCTGTCAGATTGGGTAATGACTTGGCATTGGATATTGTTGTATTCGAGATGTCCAACTACACTTTCCTTCAGGTAGTATGTTTACTTTGCATGATATACGCCATGTTTTGGCTTTGACTAAAAGCCTACTTTTAGCTGAATAGTTGGATGATGCAGGTTATACTATCTCTTTTGGTGATTCCTCATGGAAGCTTACTTGTGGGATTCTTGTCCTAGCATGAGGTGTTAAATCTGGCACTCTACTTGTATCTAGTTCTATAGACCATGTTTTGGCAATGGGTGGTTGAAGTAAAACATGTATTGTTATGGCATTGCTGCCTTGGGCACATGTCATTAAAGGGAATGAAAATGCTTACCCATTAGCAGTGTCTTCTGTACCTTAATTATAAGTGTTTTGATTCTTGTGTCATTGTCTTTATGGCAGGCAGACTCATAATTCCTATATAAGAAGTTTGGCACTATGCACATGTGCGAGCCTCTAGGTCTTATTCATTTTGATGTTTGTAGACCTATGCCTTGCAAGTCTTTAGGTGCCTCAAAGTATATTGTTACTTTCACTGATGATTACTTGCATAAGGTCTGGGCATACCCCATAAATAAAAAAATCAAATGTCTTGACTACATTTCAGCATTGGCTTGCTTTTGCTGAGAACCAATCTCGGTATAGACTAAAATTTATACAATTTAGCAATGGGGATGATTATGTATCTAAAGACTGATAAATTTTATGATGAGAGGGGTATTAAGTGTCAGTTTACCACCCCATACACCCCACCCCAAAATGGTATGGCTGAGCGCATGAATAGGACGATTCAGGAGCAAGTTCATAGTATGCTTAACCAAGTAGGCTTACCACAACACTTTTGGCTTGACGTAGTTTCTACTATTATACATTTGATTAATCAATCTCCATGCACTGCTCTTGACTATTAGGTTGTAAACGAGGTATGGTCTAGAAAACTGCCATCATATGCTCATTTGTGTATCTTTAGTTGTGAGGCTTTCTACATGTTCCAAAAGATAAGCACAATAAACCATATCCCAAGTCCATGAAATGCATCTTTCTTGGATATGCGGATGCATATAAGATGGGCTATTGCCTATGGGATCCACAAGCTCAGAAGGTCATCCACATCCACGATGTTATTTTCCATGAAGAGAATTGCATAAGCAGCATATGAGCAAGTCAGTAAGGTACACGATGTAATATTTCAGGAGGAGCATCCTGTTACTATATAGTTAGTTAGATAGCTTGTATAGCAGCTCATACTCCAGTGGCCTAGGACCGTGATGTTAGACAGGATATACATGTCCCACATCCTACTTTGCAGTGAACTTCTAGAGATAGATGTTAGCTTGATTGATTTGCATTTATGTATTACATTATGGTGATAGATGAATGCTGGTAAGCCTCTTGCCTATGATGAGGCTATGGGCAGAGGTGATAGTCATTCTTGGGAGAGGGCCATGTAGACAAAGTATGCCTCACTGTAAAAAAATCATACTCGGGATTTGGTTCCGTTGCCTAGTGGAAAATGTACTTCTCCATGCAAGTGGGTTTACAAGTTGAAGAGTACCTCTTGGATGCCCCAAGAAAGCCTATAAGGCTAGATTGGTTACTAAGGGTTTTAAGCAAGAGCAAGGTGTTGACTTCGAAGAAGTCTTCTCTCCTATCATCAAGATGACTACCTATTCTTTGTTTTGGCTTTGGTTGGAAAGCTCAATTTGGATCTCTATCAAATGGATGTCAATATAACTTTCTTACATGGAGACTTGCACAATGAGATTTATATGCAACAACCTAAGGGCTTTGAAGAAAAATGTAGGGAACACCTAGTGTGCAAGCTAAGAAAGAGCCTTTATGGCCTTAAGCATGCATCTAGGAAATGGTACCACCAGTTAAATGCTTTCATGCATTCATAAGGATATACCTGTAGTGATATGGATCTGTGTTTATACACAAAGAAGGCCTGTGATGGAAGCCTTATGATTATGGTACTTTATATGGATAATATGCTAATTGCTGGAAGTGCTCATGATGAGCTGGATGCCTTGAAAGGTCAACTCAAGAAGAGCTTTGAGATGAAGGACATGGGATAGACCTGGCATATTCTTAGGATGTGCATCATACGTGATCACTCTAAGCGGCTCCTTTACTTGTCACTGTCACAAAATGAGTACATCCAAAAGGTCCTTGAGAAGTTTCATATACTGGATATTAAGCATATTTATATGAAGGTTAGTCAAGCCGATTGTCCACAGTTTGACGAGAAAAAGGTTGAGATGGCCAAGATCCCTTATGAATTTGTAGTGGGTAGTTTGATGTATGCCATGATAGCCACTTGTTCTAACATAGCAATTGCAATGGGAGGTTATTGGAGGTAAAGAAACATGCACTTAAAAGGGCCCATAGGACTTCTTGACCTGAGTGTTCCCTTTGAGCATAACAGAGATGGCGTCTAGGTCGACTGGTGAGGTCGTCCAAGTGTCCATCTCTATTCTTACGGCATCCGTTCTATTGCCAAGGAAGATCAAGCCGTTTTCCCAATCTTCGATGACTCTAGCATTGCGCATCCAGGGTCAGCCTAATAGGATATCGTAGTCCACTCCCTTCATGATTATAAAGTCAACCGAGAACTAGACACCTGCGATCTTCACTGGCCAATTCTTAAGTACCCCAAATGGCTTCACCCTCATACCGTTTGCTAACGTGACATTAAACCTAGCAGTTTTGACAGGCGGATTTTTCCAAGTCTGAAGCACTGCGTGGCTAAGCACACTAACCCCATCTCCCGTGTCTACGATTCCCTTTCTTGTTGTGTCACCTAGGGCTAAAACCGGCAAGACCACATGCATCTTGGAACCTTCCCAGAAGGCATTGACGTGCAAGGATTTAGGCACGGAGTGCAGCGTCAAACTCGGTATTTGTGTTTCTGCATCATGGCCTTGAAGGTCTACCGTGACCTGCTCGCGTTTTCCTGAACTTTCTCTTTTCCCTTTTCCTTGCGCTTATCATCGCGCATCTTATGGCACTACGGCCTAATATGTCCTGCTTTCCCACAATAATGACATGTAAGATCAGACTTTCATCCACGGGACTTACTGCGGCCATGTAACTTTGACATGGACTTCTGAGAGTCCTTGCCCTTATGATCATTATCATGCCTGCCATGTATGCCACATCTAACGGTCAATGCATGTGAAGAGCCGGAAGCATCATTGTTTTTCTTGTTGATTTTCTCAGTCAATAAAGCACTCTCATCTTTGATTTTCAGCCCATCAAGCTTGTTCATGCATATGGCAGTACGAAATATATCCCATGATTCAGGCAAGGTACCAAGCAGAAACAACATGTGCAAGTTGTCTTTGAACTCAATACCTAGTGACAACAAATTCTTCATGATAGTATGAAACTGGTTGAAATGAGATGATAGGGATGTTCCCTCCTTCATGTGAAGGTCCATTAATTGCTTTAGCCAATACATCTATGACGTAGGACTCTGCTGTGCATAAATCTCCCGAATCTTCTCCCATAAGTCCCATGCACTCTAATTCTCATCTTCAACAACATTATGATGGACCTCTTCTGAGAGTGACAAAATAATGGTAGACTTGCATTGCTCATCAACTTCCATCCAAACATCAGCAACCATATCCTCAAGTTTAGCACCCTTGAAATGCAATGGTTTAATCTGCAACTTCTGCACCAAAACTTGCCATATCTGGGACTTCCAATACCCATAGTTGGTACCATCCAACTTGGCAATGTTAATGAGAGCTGTATCTTTCAGATGACTAGCCATACTGTCCCAAATCGAAGCAAAAATGCAAAATTGCGTGTTGCTGTAATTAGCAAAAAATGCCTAAAATCACTACTAAAACTGGCTGAAATAGTGGATATCACCAAGAGAACCACATGTCCACAAAATATGACCAAGATAACATCAAATAGTAAGCATTACCCTCATACAAGTGCTCGAAATCTGCAGATTTCAACTTGTTGGAATAAATTACAGCAGTATGTAAAATTGTCCCAAAGTGAAGCAATCACTGATACATATGTCACTGCAACTGCCAGGTAGCAAGATACATCCAACAGTGAGTGTCAAGGGGCAAGAAGGTACCAAGAACTGTCAAACCAATAACCTGTCAGGCAAGATACATCTCATAGGTCTAGAAGTCATACATGTAATGGGTCTTAGGGTAAGAGAAGGGACCAAGCACAACTGATAGAGCAAGAAGCTCAATGCATAACCATCCAAGATGTATAGAAAACTGACAAACCTGTGACAGAGATAGGTGCCTGCCCCAATAGGCGTATCAAATTAGCCCACTACAAACTAACTGCAGACATAAAGCTCTCAAGAGAGCAAATGCATGTAACTGTCCCACAAGCTCAAGCTCAAGTGTGAGTAAAACTCTATGTACATCCGAATATGCCAAGAGGCTCCCACTAGAAGTAAAGTCAGATACAAATAGAGCAAGCAACGCTCAAATACATCGAGTACATAGCATCAGACATTCCAAATCCTAGTAGGATACATCCGGAGCATAAATCCCAAGCTATCTCAGACCCGTAAAGCATAAGCCTGAAAGCATTCAAATAGCATGTAATTGACAACCAAATGTAATGCCCAGTAGGTCCAAAATTCTCAAATACATCCAAAGACAAAGCTCCGACTGGCTGTCATGCATGGGCAAACCAAATGGCAGCCATATCTGACCAAAGCATAAATGCAAGAGGCCTAAATGTCAAGCAGTGACAATAGGCATAAATCGGTCCAAAGCATGCCAACTCAATCCAAATGCCAGTGAATGACAACCAAGATGGAGTCTAATCCAAGCTCAAAAGCATTTTGGAACCAAAAAAAAAAAAGCATTTGACAATCTCCAAATACATCGGTATGATCATTCAAATCGCCGGTAAGCACCCCGTATCCAAGAACCAATGCATACACCAAGTAAACAACCTTCAGCCCATTGTATTACAAAAGCATATTCACTGTCAAATGAAGCTCAATCGGTGCCCAAATTTCTCCAAATCAGTCCCAAAGCATAGACATAGCATCCCATAGCATTCGGGCATCATCGGGCATCAATATTTCTTCTTTAATTTAAAAAAGACAAGCTATTTTGTGTTATGCCTTCTCTACTTTATAGAAACAAAATTTCAAAAACTCAAATGAACGGTCCATCTTCACATTGTAATATGTATGCCAATCCTCCTTTTTTCTTTAAAAATTAAGATCTATAAGAATGTGAAGCTACTAACTATCAAGTTTCAATTGGACAATGTCAACATAACAACTCTAGCAAGAAATGTGCTTGCCCTAAATCCTTTTAAAAGATAGGTATCTAATGAGGAAAAAGACACTAATAGTGGTTGAAAACGTCTTCCTTCATGATCCTTTGTGTTAAACAAGGAGCTATTGTATATATTGATAGCGCACATATCTTGCCATATAAATCTATTCTCACAAGTGGTACTATAAAAACTCTACATGAATCAATCAATATAGGCAGATCTTTTGTGAAAGGGATTATCTTTAACTTAGAAGTGTGGTTTATGCATAATTGCAACTTTGAATGCTTGAAGATGTATCTAAGGCAATCCATAAGCGCAAGTATATGTCTAGTTTGCTTGGTCACTTCTATGCGGAGGTAAACATGTTCAAGCCAACGACTCTGGAGGATGCGATTTCTTTAGCCCATGATGCTAAAGACAAAATTCATGGACAAGAGAAGCGACCACAACAATTTCCAACTAACGCTAACTTTGATACAAAGCAATTCAATTCTAACTTTCGAAGATTCAATCAAAATCACTTTGTTCCTTCTTCTTTCCGTAGACCCTGGACTCGGTCTCCTACTTTACCATCAAACACAAATTCAAACCCTAAGCCTTCTCTCCAGCCAAATCCTAACACACCCAAATTTTCAATCATTACCAATAATGTTTCCAAAGCCAAGTCTGTAGTTTGCTACAAGTGCCACCAACCTAGACACCTAGCGGTGAATTGTCAATCCAAGAAGCCAACTGTTCACATCAACTACTTGGGAGCGACTGAAGATGAAGACCATGAAGAAATGCCAGATTTCACGAAAGATGATGATGATATCAGTACTACTTCATATACTTTACCAGGTATGCCAAATCCTCATTCATTATTAACGATCAAATGTCTTGTGCATGGTCATGAAAAGATTATTTTGCATGATGATGGGAACACACATGATTTTATTTCTACAAAATTGGTTTAAAAATTTTAATTTATCTACTGTTCCAACTCATTATTGCATAAAAGTTGCATTCTTAGGTACTAGATACAATGGTACACAATAAG
Organism: Lygodium microphyllum; assembly: GCF_053477565.2. Taxonomy (NCBI): domain Eukaryota; kingdom Viridiplantae; phylum Streptophyta; class Polypodiopsida; order Schizaeales; family Lygodiaceae; genus Lygodium; species Lygodium microphyllum. Next base: position 83,214,408 of record NC_141162.1, read on the forward strand.
TTGATGATTTAGGAATTAAAATTGGTGATTATGTTGATCACAAAAATTTCTTGGTTGTGCCTTTGCAAGCTAGTGACATTATCTTAGGAATGCCTTGGTGTCACAAATATAATCTCGATATAGATTATTCCATACATTCAATGAACATTCACTGTAACGAAAAACAAATTACATGGAACACACACCTTAGATAATTTTCCATTGCTTAGTCACACACAGGCTAAACGTGCATTGAGAAAAGGTAGCAAATCATACTTAGTATGGGTGAATGAAATTGAAGCTAAGAAAAATTAGATGCATCCTAGACACACACAATTTCTTTCACAATTTAAAGATTGTTTTGCTATTGATTTACCCCCTGGTTTACCACCCACATGTCCCGAAGATCATAAAATAGACTTAATCCCTAGTTCTCAACCACCTTGTAAAGTGCCTTATAGACATAATCGGATTGAATAGAAAGAAATCCAAGCACAAGTTGAAGAACTGTTAACCCAAGGACTCATTAGACCTCGTAGTTCTCCTTTTGGTGCACCTATCTTATTAGTGAAGAAGAAAAATAATACCTATAGGATGTGCATTGACTATCGTGCCCTAAATAAGATCACTGTCAAGAATAGATATCCAATCCCTAGGGTAGAGACCTCATGGAAAAACTATAAGGAGCCACTATTTTTAGCAAAATGGACCTCAAATCTGGATATCATCAAGTATGATTGGATACACCTAACATTTTCAAAATTGAATTTAGAACTCAATTTGGTCATTATGAATTCATTGTTATGCCTTTTGGTTTGACTAATGCACTAGCTACATTCAATCGTATGATGAATCGAATATTTTTGAAGCATCAATATTGTGTAATTGTTTTCTTTGATGACATATTGGTTTTCAGTAAGAATAAAAACGAGCATTATGAACATTTATCTTTGGTTTTCAAATTATTGAAAGAGAATCCATTATATGCAAACCCTAAAAAGAGTGAATTTTTCCAAACCCACATTGAATACTTAGGACATATTGTCTCATCTGATGGTATTAAAGTTGATCCTAAAAAGATAGAAGCAATCTTGAATTGGTCGATTCCTAAAAATGTGCATGAATTACATTCTTTCTTAGGTCTTGCTAGCTTTTACAGAAAATTTGTGAGAAATTTTTCATTGCTTGCATTGCCTTTAATGAAATTATTAAGGAAATGTATTGTATATCATTGGTTTGATGATCAACAAACGTCTTTTGATTTATTGAAACATGCTTTAACACATGCACCTGTTTTGCAATTACCTGATTTTAATCGAGCATTCTTTTTAGTAGTCACTGATGCTCGCGCATCAGGAACAGGAGCTGTCCTTATGCAAGATTCACATCTCATAGCCTATTCTAGCTGCAAACTTAAACCCTATGAACTCAAGTATTCTACCTATGATAAGGAATTGTTAGGTGTAGTACAAGCCTTACGTCAATGGAAATACTATTTAATAGGATCTGGATTCATGATCAAAACTAACCAACAAAGTATCAAAACATCTCCTTAGTCAGCCATAAATCTCTGACCGACATATTAAATGGGCTATCTTTATTCAAAGTTTTTATCCACTTATCCAATATCAACCCGGAAGAGAGAATGTTGTTGGCGATGCATTGAGTAGAAGACCAAGTATCCATAATATCTTTATTATATCTTTTGATTCCCTTATTCCTATGAAAGATACCTATGACCAAGACCCCAATTTTCAAGCTGATTGGAATAAATTAGTTGCTAATAGCTAGATTCCAATTAATTCATTGTCTTATTTTGATGGATTTATGTTTTATGAGAAAAGGTTGCGTGTAATTATTCCATTTAGATCATTTGTGTTGCATGAAATTCATGTTCTCCATATCAAGGCCATAGAGGTATTATTTCTACTTTACGTACATTGGTTAAAGATTTTTATTGACCACACATGGAATCTGATGTTTCTAACTTTGTATTTGAGTGTTTAATTTGTCAAAGAGTCAAGCGACACCATGGTAAGCAATATGGTTTGTTAATGCCTTTACCAATTCTTGAACGACCATGGGAACATATTTCAATGGATTTTATAACTGATTTGCCTAACACCTAAGCTAATCATGATATGATTTGGACTATTGTAGATCGATTTAGCAAACAAGCATATTTTCTTCCATGCAAGAAAACATTAGCTGCATCTCAAGCTGCACAATTATTTTTAAAGATTGTTTTCAATACCCATGGTTTGCCAAAAGTTATTATTTTTTATCGTGATTCTAGATTGTGTAATAATTTTTGGACTACTTTGTTTGCTAATTTAGGTACTAAGATTGATTTCTCACTTGCATTTCATCCTAAGACAAATGGGCAATAGAAGCTACTAACAATACAAATGGGCAAACAGAAGCTACTAATAATACACTTTTAGATCTTTTACATACATACACAATTTCAAAACCACAAACATGGAATACGCACTTGCATTTATTTCAATTTGCATACAATAATACACCACACACAGCTACACAGAAAGCACCTTTTGAAATCATTTAGGGACATAGATTGCCTACACCTGTTACATCATTGTCAAACAAAGTTAAAGCTGCTAATGATATTGCCAATACGCATGCTACTATTTTTGCTGAAGTTAAAGACATGATTGTGAAAGCCTAGCAATCGTATACTAAACAAGCTAACAAGAAAAGAAAAGCTATGAGTTTCAAAGTTGATGATTATGTTTGGTTGCGCATTGAAAAGAGAATATTACAAAGTGTTGAGGAACACCCTGTTGTTAAGTTAGCCCTAGATTTTATGGACCTTTCAAAATCATTCACAAAATCAATGATAATGCATTTAAATTAGAACTATCTTCACATTGAAAAATCCACAATGCTTTTCACATCAGTTTGTTATGACCTTTTAGAGGCCAATTACCTGTCCACCCTGTCTATGAAAACCCTCCTTTGTTAGAAGAAGAAACCGAAATCCTTGAACCTGAAACTATTCTAAACACTGACTTTATGACCACTAGAACTGGCCGTCAATACTCTAGATATTTGGTTAAGCTTAAAAATCATCCTGTTGAAGAAGCCCAATGGATGCACGCCCATGACCTAAGTGCTTACCCCTCACTGTTTGCTCCACATTGAGCAAATAGCAATTGAGAACAATTGCTATCCCACCCCGGGGGTATGATACCATGAGGTATATTCCACGGTGAATTTTGTGAGACCATGGTAGATTCCGTGAGGTTTTACGATGGATTTTGTAAAACTATATTTATTTGTCGGGGCTTGTACACAAGGTGGATTCCTTGTACGAGAAGTTGATGAGGACGCCTGTCCTTTTCCGGCGTCATGTTAATTTAATGTGCACATGGGTGATTCCATGGTGGGTGATTCCACAAAATACATATTTAAATTAATGAACGTTTATGAGTTTAGAGTGGACTCATATTAAATCAATGTTAGGACAGAGTTTCAACCTATTTATTTATTTTGTAGCTGAAGATTGCTAGGAATTTACTTTTATTGGTTTAATTTTATTATTTTCTAACAATTGTGAATGCTTCAGTTGATGTGTAGAGTAGGCAACGGTGGCATTGGGAAGCACTAGATGATAGCGTGTATTTAGATTACCTAGAAGAAATTATCATTTTTTATGGGTGCGTATCTTATCATTAAAGGCGTTTTGCTAATATTTATTTAGGCATGCTTATTTATTGAAGCGCTTGACAAATATTTATTATTTTGTATACGCATGGATGCACGATTTAAATATTTCATTATTGGACATCGTATTTGGGCACAGCCCGCCGACTTTTGGGGTGCCCAACTGCTTTATTATTTATTTGGACAAAAGCAAATACAAAAGCCAAAGCATGCTAATTGTAAAATTGGGCTATTTTTTAGCTTTGAGATGAATAAAATTTATAAATACATGCCTTGTGAAGCGCTTACACAAGACATGGGGGGAGATTGTACCCAATTTGTCTCTTTTTTTCATGTCGTGTAAATCTTCTTTATTGTTTTATGAGCTTTAGTAGAGTTCCTTTGTTCTTGGGGACCTTCTAGTGCTCGCTACGTACGCATCCAACATCCGATTTGCGCATCAATTACAAAGATGATTGTGTTACTAACCTCGATGCTAGAGAAATAGTTGTTGAGATGAAGAGATACACTTGAGATTTTGCTAACCTCTTTGTAACATGTGAGACATCGAAACAATTGAGGTAGCAACTACGGTGGGCTATACATGGACAAGGAACAAAGCATTTGGCGAATTGAATCTTGGTTGTGATGAAGAAACATTTGTCATTGTTGAGAGCGTGGCTCCTACCCGAATGTAGAATTTGGCCAAGAAAGAGAGAGTAGCCAATGATTATGCTTTAGGCCATGCTCAAATGCAATGTGTGCTTTCTGCAGACATGATGTTCTCTTCTAGGGGGCTTCTACCATGGTTCTTTGTTTCTTGGTATTTCTGTCGCTTTCTCCATAATGGTTCTTCGTAGGGTTAGTAGTCTTGTGGTGACTTGGACATTGAACGCTTTCGTACAAAGACCTGTGTCATCCTGCATTCCCTTGGCAACTTGTGAGAGTTCATGCAAGTCATATGCTTCAACCATAATGAACAGGTGTAGCTAAAAAAGACATCACTTATCTGAATCCCATAGTGTTTACTTCAATGCATATCACCTACACTTGATTAACATTACTTGTGTGTGTGCTAGCTTTGCTTCTTTTGGTATTATTCATACATAGTCACAAAACACATTGTTTATTTATATACACATTTATGAATCCATGTCACTTCGTGAGGATAAAAACCAATTGTAAAACTCAAGTTTGTATTGGAGTGTGGCATACGTATCCAATAATTGTGGCAGCCTACTCAGTAAACAACAGATATTTTGCAACATCGAGTAGCATGGTGCCTTGTCCGAGTCTACTAGCAATATGTAGCTCCTCCTCAGTGAGAAATTTATTAATCAGAGAGTTCTCTTGGCTAGTTCCAGCTAAGTCCATATCTCCAATGGTAGTCAGTACTTGAAAGGAAGTTGGTGCCACACATAGATTGGGTCTCTTTGAGATTGCCATTTGGCTAGTTGCTCCTCTGAGACTATCATAATCTGGGCTCCAAGTTTGGCCATTGTAGTGCGGTTTTCAAACCAATGTTTTTCAAATTGGCTTTGACCCTTTGATTGTTGCTTTAGTTACTCTATCTCTAAGAGATTTGGTTGGCAAACCGCTTCGTTGAATGTCATAGTTAAGCGTAGTTTGTCGGCTTCCTCATCAGAGATGACTTACATATGTTTATGTAGGAGCTTGTCATAGTGCCCGTTAAGATATTCTTGCTCTTCCCAAGATAGCAGATATGGCAAATATTCCTCAAGCTACTCCCTAGGGAATGTGCCCATGTCTGCAAGAATGTACGCACGTGCAAATAATTTAAGTTTAGCATCCAACTTGGTCAAACACTCTATGACACTTCTATGTTCAATGATGGATTGCTCGGTTGCTATCTCATGCAAGGTTCTCAGAGTTTCCCTAGGCTTTAGCATAGCTGGGGGCTCATGCGTAGATTAGCAAGATTGGTCAATGCTAGGATTGCTCATATCCTCGGAGAGACCTTGCTGCTATTGTGTCATGGTTCTCCTCCGATGTGACTAGTATAGTTTCGTCAACCTGTTGTGATAGTGTTGTATCCACTCTTGATTGGTCAATGTAAGTTCTGATGTCGGTGGATTGAGCATTGCAAGCAACCGTTGATGGTACACCACCATTAGGAGAGATGGCAATGGGTATGTTCATGGGTGGACTCGATGCTTTATTCCTCAGATCTTCAACACTCTTGGTCTCAATCTTCTTGGCCTCTACAGCCACTTGCAACTGTCATTGTTTTCTCCTCTTTTTCTTAAGCAATCAAGGTGTATCCTTTAAAGACTTAGGACCACGAACTAGGTCAACCATTGATGTGCTTGGTTGGGCCTCAAGATTCACTTTTTCTTGTGTGTCCTCATGGGACATAGCCATGGCTTGCTGAACAGCCTCACTAGGTTGCGAGGGTACAATTGTCTCTCTTTTTGGAGAGTCTATCTCTTCAGCTAATTCCTCTCCATTTAGCCCCTCATCCAATTGCATTGGCAATTGCTCTTGGTCATGCATTTGCTCTAGACTCTTGTCCTTACCCATTGGAACATGCCTCCATTGCTTCTTATTGGAGCAGGTGTTGTGTTTAAAGCTATTTTTCTCTTGCTCTTCGGAGGTTCAAGTGACTCTAGTGTAGAACCAAGAGACGATTTAGGGTTCATGTCATGTAGGCTTGGACGAAACCAGTTGAAGAAGTCAGGGTCATATTGATGGGAAGCATAGAGATCTAGGATTGCAGGGTCTTGAGTGAGGCATAAGACATATGCGCTAACATCAAGTACTAGGCTTCCTACTCCTAGCCTGCTAGCCACATGTAGATCTTCTTCTAGAAGTAGTTTATCGTACAAGGGATGTTTTTGGATAGTGGTTGAAAGTTGGACCTCATGGACCATTGCGAAGGCTCTTAATGAGGTCAGGGCAATGTACGTAGGATCATGCATCGATGTCCAACGGGCTTTCCTTTGCTCAATGAGTGTCATTAGTCAGTAACCAATTTCGACTGCCAAACTTTGGTTAGATTTTGCACAAAGTTACGTTGTCCTTTCTCTTTTTATTTGATTACTTTGAGCTTTTCCTTGTTTGCCTCACATTGAGCAGTATAGAGTGAGGGTATCAAGCACAATTCTCTAGTTGTGGCTTTTGGGATGTACTTTATGAATTCTTTAACAATAGCTACATAGCGGGAGAAAACATGTTTTTGCTTTCGTCCCAAAGGGGTTCTGGCTATGAGCTTTGTGTGCTCTGGTGTTGGCCTTTTGATGTCCACATGGGCGTACGCATCTGTGATGGCTGTCAACTTGTGATCAAGCTTCATCAGGCACTTCATCTCTAGTTCATTGGTTCAATGCACTATCTCTTTGGCCAAATCTTCGAGAGATTTATCCTCAAGCCTAGGCTTTAGGTGTTGCGAAAGTGCTGGAGGTATCAAGAATGTTGGTTGCGACATCTCTTTTGCAAGTGAATTGCTAAGGACACATTCTGCAAGGGGCATCGTCATGGCCAAAGGCTGTGATTGTTGTGATTCCTGATTGGAAGTAGTAGTGGCTAGTTCAGTGGACTAGCTACTGTTGGTAGACTGTAGTGTTAAGTCCTTAAGCTGATCCAAAATGGTCGTGTCTTTTGTTGCCCTTTGCGCATTCAATTGTGCAGATTGAGCATTAGTTGAGCTAGTCATGGTGGATTGCACAGGAATATCCTTAGGCCTAGAATTAGAGGTGGTGTCATGTCCCGTATCTTGGACATTTGGAAGCTCAAACGGAGATAGAGATTGGGATTGAGCAACTACACTTGACAATTGTTGTGCTTTCTGTGCCCGTTTAGGGAAAGAGGGTGTAGGAGATTTGGGAATCCTAGGTGGACTTGGCACTAGCTGTAAGATTTGCTCGTGGTTGTTAGATGATTCTACCATTTGCTTTTTGTTGAGCAATAAGCCTTCTCATGAGCAGTGTTGCACCTACGGTGCTCATTATCCTCTTGGGAAGTCAAACGCTCCTTGGGAACTAGTGGTCTTTGTGCACGCTCAACGATTACATATGATATTTGCTTGTTAAGCATGCTAGGCTGAGGATCTATCTTTCGAATAGTCATGTTTGGTTTCTTGATTTCAATCGTGAGGGGCTCGGTCACTCCAATGTTCTTGACTCAAGACTTGGATTTTCATTTAGATTTCCTCTTGTGCTTCTTCGCTTTTGATACAATATGGCCTTCAGCTTGACAGAGGTGGTTTAGCAGGGGGTTTTGGTACCCAAATCCATCAATTACTTGCGTAATACCCTTGAGTACGTAGTAACATTTTGAATATTCGTCACAGTGTTGTGCTGGCTCTCCACATCGATACCTTCATCTATAAGGCTTCGGCTTCTTTTATAGTCTTCTAAGATATTTGTAAGTCCAAACCCTATCCTTGGCATTGTCTCCTAACCTTCTTATTTTGAGCATGGCCTCACTCAATAGTTCTCTCTATTCAACATGCGCTTATATCAACTCTTTCAACAAGTCCTTGCTCTCATTTACTGGACTTGCTTACTATGTCAGAATATTCATTGTCTTTCCCTCGAGGTTTGATGAGGTCACCCTTGCTAAAGGTTGTGATTATCCTCACACCCGGTAGTGTCAAGTGTATCCTCTGTACTACATAATTGGCCTCACATTTCATCGCCCTTTTGAAGGGTCTTCCTAGAAGGGTTTCCTTCCACAATTTGCACTATTTGGAGGAACATGGAATAGGATAGGCAAGCTTTCCATTTCAATAGTTACAAGGATTCTACACTTCCCTATAAGTGCTTGTGGGTGTCCCTCATAAGAATTAAGAGTGCTTTGGTTGGCCTAGTCGAGTCCATGCTTCATAGGTCAAGTTATTACAATCTACTCCTTCATCAATGAGAGCATCCACATTGTGCTCTCTTTTTGTGGTGAGTTTGACCCTAAGATAAGCAGGTCGAACTATGTCTTCATCTTCCGGGTCTTTGCTCATAAGTTCAAGCCTTCTGATACATGCTTGAGTTCCCAACTACACAATCAAATATGATTCTCTATTGATGTCTTTGATCATCTGTTTAGTGCCGTTTAAGGTGCATCTATTGTCAGGACTGTCATGTCTAGTCATCCTCGCAGTTATAGCTTGATGTTGTTGCATTTTGCTTTGACTAGATGGAGTTCGAATGCAACATATATATGTTTTCGTGGTGTGGCCTTTTTGCCCTTGTTGGAAAGATTGACCCATTGAGGTTTTAGGGTATCTGTTTGTCTGGGTATGGGCTTTTGGTTGTTGTTTTACAAGTGAGAATCTATGCTTGTGCAGAGTCATTACTACAGTAGGATCTAATTTGGAGCACTTGTAATGGTGCACATTTTCTCTCTAGCCTACTTGGGGGAGGTGTGGAGTGGCAAAGCCAAGTTTTGAACCACTTGCTCTAGATTTCAGCCCAATGATAGATCTATGATGTGCTTTTAGCTCTATACGGTCTTTGTGTCAGTTTTAGGAGTTAGATGTGTCAAATTGGTATTCTATTCGCATGTTCGATTTTGAAGTTTTCTATTTGATTCTCAGGAGTCCGATTATCAAAATCGAAAGTCTAATTTTTGGTTGGTCTAATTGGCCGATCAAAAGGTCCAAGTCCAAGTCGTCTTGGTCCAATTTTTGTGTGTCTGATTCCTAATAGTTCGATTTTGAGTGTTCGAGCCTTCGAAGTGGATGTGTCCCGTGTGTTTGATCAAATAGGTTTTTAAGGTATCCAAGTCCGAAAATCAAACCATCCGATTTTGGAATCAGACCGTCATCTAGGTCCGATTTTAGGAATCAGACCGTTTGAGTCTTATTTTGGGAATCAAACTCTGGTAACAGTGTCGGATTCCTGTGAACGAGTTTCTAGGGATGACGAAAATTAACTCGATTCTAATGATTTTGCTTATAAGGGGTCACACAAACTTTCAAAATGTAAGAATAGAATATAATGAAGGATTGTATATACATGGAATAGCAAATGAACTCCAAAATACAAATTGACAAACAAATTAAACCCTCTTTCGTTATTATGACATCAAAAACACTAATGCTTGTTTTTCTTTTTTTCTTTGTTTTTTTTTCTACCCTAATGCATCCAAATCACAAAGCAAACACCTATGCTACTCCAACCTACTTTTTCAAATCCAAAAAACCAAAAATTTACTTGCTAAGGGGATCAAATACCTCTTCAAACTTCCTCACTTCCTACCTACCTATCTCAAGCATCGATTCGAGGAAAACCCTACTTCAATGCTCGGTTTGGAGCACGCAAGCACTCAAGGATTGAATCCGTTAATCACAGCAACAGAACCAAAATGTAGTGGGAGCTCACGCTCAACCGCCAAGACCCATGGATCGCTTATTATTTCAAACATTTCAAGCCAAATGCAATGGCTACCTCTTACCTAGTCATATGTGCTTTCAACCTATAAGTGTAGTGATCTTACCTCTATGCTTGATCAAGTTGCCTCCCTCTCCCGAGCACTCCAGTAGCTCCACAATGCAAGTGTAAGCTTCAAGCAAGCTTGATCCTCAAGCTTTACACTCCAAGATCTATTGTCGCGAGCAAGAGAAGAGAATAGAAGAAGAGAGCGGAAGATGGAGAGCTTCTCCACCATGGTCCCTCACCCTCACACACTCACTCCCTCACACTCTCACACTCCCTCTCTCAAGCTTAAGCTCAAGCAAGCAAGCAAGAAGAAGAAGAATAAGAAGAAGAGAGCTACTTTTGGCCACACACAAGAATGAGCTTTTTCATTCACTTTTTGCCTTTTATACAAAACCCTAACCCTATTTCCCTTTAGGCGGTCATCCCCTTTTTGGTCCCGAGCTTGGCCCATTTTTCGATTCAAGCTAGCCCATTCCTCCAACCCTTCTCCTCCTCTTTTCCTATTGGCATGGTCTCAAGGCCTCTAACCATTTATCATTTGAACGGCCAAGAGCTTGGCGATCTTTTACAAAATAAATCATGGTGCGCCTTGTGCTCTTTTACAAAAGTATTGACTTGAGTTTTTTCTTGTGTGAATCTCTCCTTGATTTAGGACTTTTTTGTACTTCTTATGTTTCTAGATTTTTCTTGGCACGCCTTCGTCTTTTGTTTCACTTTTTCCTGCTTTTGCCTTGGTCTTGTCTTCTGCTTTAGATTTCCCAGATTTTTCACCTTGTTCTTTTGAGGGTTAAAACTTGAAGAGAAAAGGAGTATTGATGGCCGATGCTATTGGGGGTAAAGGCGCACGTACCTACACCGCCCTATATTTATTTCATACACTTGTATATTGCAAGTTGTGAATACCCATCACTATCACTTTATTCTTTACTCTTTCAATAACTATTGAATAATGGAAGGCCGGTTATACATTGTGATTATTGAAATTTCCATATCTTGTGTCTCTCTCTCACTTGTTCTCTTACTTCATCCTCCATAGCTCGCATCTCTTTCTTGCTTCCACTTAGGCTTCTCCCTTCAATTGTTATCAAAGCCAACCATTCAAGGAGCTTTTTCTTCATTTGCTTCATTCCAAGTTCAAAGATTCAACTCAAGGTTTCATCGCAACCATGGCTTCTTCACATAAAAGTATGCATTACACCCACTTCTTCCCAAGACTTGTTCCCAACTATTGAGGCTTGTTCCATGGATGCAAAATACCTTCCTCAATCATCACCAGTATTTGAGCCCTAGTATTGATAGAAAAACTAGCAACCAGGGTAGCTAGCTTAGTGTGATTTGTGCCTAGTTGTCCAACTCACTTCTCTAACTTGCAACAATCACTTTCAACTCTTGGACACTCTTTAATACTTGGGAAAATATATTGGCACTTCCTCCTTGTCATTGGCTTCCATACATTTTTCATTTGGAGTGGTACAACCTCTATCATTGCAGTTATATATAAAAGACTTGCTATAAAAAGGTCTAAGACAAATTTTCTTTAGAGTTTGAAGCCCATGTATATTCCTACTAATGCTTATTTGATATCCAGATCATTGGTGGATGTCACGAGGATGTATTGAGGTGTTTATTGGCTTCATTTGAGCTCAAATAGCTCAGTTTATGCAAGATTGAATTGTTGTACATTGTTTGGATAGTAAACATCTAATTAGGAAATACTTATGTATTGAAGACTTACATGCTTCTCAAGTATATCATATGCTTATGTGCATGCTTGGCACTGATGTATGGGCTTTGACATGGCTATGTTGACATTTGAGGGTTTGCTCGATTGACATACGAATTTGAAAACTTACTTGAGTTTTATGCTTCTGAATGTATTGGCTAATGCCTATGGGTATCCAGATGTCATGTACTTGATGTATTTAGCCTTGTATTGCTCTTTCACACCCCAAATACACTTCAATGGGTGTGCTATTGAGATATTTGCATTTATTTAGATACATTGCATTAGAGCTTTGGATTTTTTACGCAGTTGAGCTTGGTCTACTGAGGTAATGGGATTCTCACCTTTAGTACACAATCTCTTGGATATTCTTGGATGATGTAGTCACATCTACTAGTGGGCTTATTTGAATTGCATACTTTGGACACTAGCACTTATCTCTATCAACAAGAGTCAATCATGCATATATGCTTCTTGGCTATGTATTGAGCTTCATTATTTTTTACTCAATCAATTGTGTATTTCACAGAACTCTATACTTGACCTTGAGATCTCTTACATACACAATGTCTATGACTATGGAATGTATTGGTTACTAACTCCCTTGAGTTAATGATAGATTTTAGTACTCGTTGTATGCCTATTCACTGTTAGTTGCTTTTACATATATTGGTTATTACCTGTAGTGGGAGCTTGGTACTTTGTGATTATTTGCCCACAATGGTCTTGGTCATACTACTGCATTTATTACAACAATGCTATAATTACAGATTTTAGCATTGTCTTAAAGAGTAGACGTTGTACTTTGGTAGTCTATTTACTTGCAATCAGTGGATAGATCTCTACTTTGGTATTTCCTCCTATTTTGGGTTGATTGAATTTTGAGACTAATTTGCAATCATTTACAACAAACCATTCTCTTGGATTTCGCATTGGGATACTATCATTATGTAGCATTCATCGAAAAGTATGGGAAGTAATAGTCTAAAAAAAGCAAGTTAGGCCTTTAAAAACCAACATTGGAAAACCCAAAGGCATAGATCAGGATGATTGGGATGAATTGGATGAGCTATGTACATCCACTCTTATATTATCATTGCCTAAACAAATTTATTTCTATGCTATGGCACATGAGGATAATGCTTGATAGTTATGGGAAAAGATATGTGATATTTATGATAACAAAAGTCTAGCCTCACAAATGTATTGGTTGAAATAACTCATGGACCTTTGCATGAAGAAAGGGACTAGTGTGTCCACCACTACAAGATATAGGCCTTATACCGGCGTTAAAAGTGACGAAAATGTTCATAAAGAAATTTGTCCCCGTCGTCGCAAAAGAACGTTATTATTGGCAATGTCATAGAACAGTTGGTATTAGCGTCGCTATTTGCATCGGTATCAGTGTCGCAAAATGCAACACTGATAATGATGCTTTGCGACATGTTTTGCGACGCTAATAGTGACGTGCGCAGTAAATTTGCGATGCTAATAGTGATGGTAACATGGGGGGAAAAATTTTGTGGCACTATGTGCTTTACTTGAGCCATACAAAATAGTTTCAGTAATGTGTACAATGCTCGTGTAAATAAATGCAAAGTGTACTTAAATCATAACACTAATATATGAAATAAGTACATGATCACGTAATGAAAGCAATCGGTACAATCATGGCAAGATACTACTACTACATAGAAAATGTCTACACAGAGTACGTGACAAAAAAAGAAAAGTACGTGAGCTCCAGGGATCCAAGGGCGAGCTACAGATCCTCGCGATTCGAAACCTTGTCCTTCCGCAAAGGAGCATTGAACAGACTCTGCAAAAAAAAAAAAAAAACTACACATCAGTCCACCATACAATAATGCATTTTAATTAAACTTAGTAACTACGGATAAGAAAGATGAGTGACTTACAGGGCCTCCGCGTCTATACAATCGGTCGATCAATGCAGTGAGACCATACCTCTCTGCTTATCGAGTCTCAAGGCCAGTGGGATCGCGGTTTGTAATGGAGTGCTGCAAAGAAAACAAAATACAATTGTTAGAAACACGATTGTCAATATAAAGGATATTGAAAAAAAATAAGCAAGCAGAACAAAAGAAAAACTTACAAAGTTCTCCAGATATGTCCTGTGGCCGCCACTCCCAAGATGATGAACCACTCCGGCCCCTAGTCGTGCCCTTGCTACCTCACGTTGTTGTCTCTAATGTCCTAGAGAATCTGTAGCCTCCTCCCTGAGCCGGCGCCAGTTGTCCACGTCTAACCACTCAGACTTTGAAGCCCCACTCTTGAGTGCATTGCGTGCGTCTGATTGTGTGGCATGTATGTACGCATGCACTCCATCATCAGCCCGTAGAAAACCTATCTGTTGCGGCTGGTACCGGAAACTCCTCATGAAAGGATGCTACTATGTAGTCCTTGCTCCCTTCCCGTATGTTCTTCCAATGATCCAAGACGCGTCGAAAACTTGTTGGCACAACTCTTTCATGCGAGCCATCACCCTCCTCCCCTCATCATTCATGATAATGGCTCCTAACCTATCTACAAGGTAGGCACCCCTATGGGGTATGCCTAAGATGGGTCCTCTCCCAGCTGCGACCACACTCTTGGGCATGTCCAGGAGACCCCTGTACATCCGGTATACCTACCAGGGTAGTATCTCTCAGAGTAGCACCTATAGGGATGCTACCTGCGGATGGCTAGAGTGACTGGAGTAGACGTCCCCACAGGTGTGACAAATCTTGGAGGTAACGCAACTCTAGTAGAACGACGAGACGGAGACACTACGTTGGTACCTCCACAATGACCACCTGAGCCATGCTCTCTCGAACGGCCACAACAGCAAGGAGTAGCGCCTGTATTCCAAGCCAACCATGGGCTCACTGTATCCAGATCTCCGCAGCATCCCCTTGAACCACTCCCTTCGTCTGGCCCAAGTATGGAGCATTGACCTCGTCTGTTGGAAACTAAAGCATTAAAGTGCATTGAAGTAGATCTAATAGAGCGGCCTGATGGTGTCCGAGACAACTCTGTTAGATATGATCAATGCCCCACCCTCATTAGGTGCTACCAATGATCCATGGTGCTCAAAGTTGTAAGGCCCCCATTATGAGGAGAAGCCAAATGTGAGCCCGGACATTGGTTGAGTCCTGACTTGTATATCAGATGAGGTCTATGTGACCGGATGGCAAAAAGGTGACTGTTGTGGGTCTAATCTTTGGGTTAGACGGAGTGGTTAAGCTGCTAGCAACTCGAGGCACATTGCATTGAGTTGCGTGGTAAGGGAGTTAAAAGGGGCCCCTATTGTGGGGTCTGGGGGCCCGATGGTAAAGGGAATATTCCCTGGAATATTCCATGGCCGACTAGTGGAGGCTCATATGGTAGGTCGGTCAGCAGGCCAACCTAACTACCTTCGCGAGCTATAAAAGCTAAACCCCTTCGCAGCCATAACTGACTCATCTTTCACCCAGTCAGAGTTGTTGTTCCAGCTAGCCTTAAACTCTTCACCTATCTTCTGTCTAGATCGCCATCTAAGCTTCACACAGTGGAAGCGCACGGGTGGACAGAGCCATCTTTGTATCAGTTGTTTGGAGTTAAAGAATTTACTGATTCTCCTCTTATCTGTTGTGCACTCTCTATCTCTTTCTCAGATTCTGTTCGCTGCGCCGTGTAATATTTTACAAACTCTTGGTCTGCCATATCTCTGAATCTCACCATCTAATCTAGAGACATACGCGTGAAGATCTCTTGTAGCTCCTTATCGCTCATCCCTCTACTCATCGTGATGATCTAAATATCCACAAAGGTCACCTGCACAGATAAAAATTGATGTTAGCATAATCAATATAAATCTTTCAAAGCATGGTAATATAAATCTTTAAAAAATGGTCTTACTTAAAATGCATATCTTATGTATCCTTATAAGAGATTCATTAACAAATTGAGTAGGTGGATGCTCCAAGTATGAAGTACCCTATGGTCCCATGTCAATCTCCTGACACAACTCCGCATACACTGGAAGGTCACTAGATATGTCACCAGAAAAGGATGAGCCCATCTCGTTCTCAAAGAATTCTTGGACTCCTATATTTCCATCATTGTTACCCAATGCTGGCTCCTCTACATGCTCCAAGCTTTCGATGGCCTCCACCCCTTGCAATATCAACCCCTCTCTTTGCATACTATCCTTATCTATGCTCTGAACATCGCTTTGATCATATACTTTGGTACTTTGGGGAGCTGAAGGTAAAACGTACCACCATCGAGGTTGTTGGGGGTTTGGATAGAAAATTACATGTTCACAATCAGGTACAAGAGAGATTTAACTATTGTAACATATACCATGTCGTAATATAATTAAAAAACACATGAGTTCATGCACCTATTCACAATGGGTTGGCAACACAAATGTGTCGCGCAAATCCGTCCATTTCTTTTTAGAATCTATTTTGAGAAATCCAGATGGACCTCGTTGAACTATTGCTCTAGCTCCTTCAAGTACCACTTTGAACCATTGCACATCGAATAGGATCATGGAGAAGCTACGGTAATCCACCGGGACAATACTTTGCAAGTTCCCAAAATACTCCATCTCATCTATAACCGTGTTTGGATCCATTGCTTGTCATCGGCTCTCTTGCTCGAACCTTGCCATGATACCACAATCTGTTGTGGAGTGCATTTTGTCAATATGCTCCGCGCGAAAATGCTGTCTGCACCACCACGCCACACTATGTATTTTGTACTATACATTGAAACACTCAATTAGTTGTCACATATAAAATATAGATACGACAAACCCTAAACACCTTTGGACTACATCCCCTCAAGAATTTTCACTCCTCAGTTGAGACCTCCACCCCTTTGCGAGACACTGCAACTAGTGGTGTTAATTGTATTGTGTGCGCCAGGGTTTCATCCAAGGGCAACCCCATCCAGTATACAGCTCCTCAAGCAAACTTTGTCTAGAGGTTCATCTTCATGATGGGGGCCATTGGCGCTGCTCTCACATATTACTGTTACATGAAGATGCCAGAGACGACGAGGTACACGGTGCCGATCATAGTCAAAGCTCCATGCAACCATCGCGTTGACATAAACTACGGCATCTCCTTCATGCCCTCAGGATATCGAAT
The DNA here is from genome assembly GCF_053477565.2 of Lygodium microphyllum. NCBI lineage: Eukaryota > Viridiplantae > Streptophyta > Polypodiopsida > Schizaeales > Lygodiaceae > Lygodium > Lygodium microphyllum. Next base: position 83,231,306 of record NC_141162.1, read on the forward strand.
CAATGGATGGCACGTACTACGTCAAAATTCAGATTGCACTTCCTCTCGATCTTTCCTAGCTTGCTGGTACCTAGCGAGCCACGTCTCCATAGAGGCATGGTGCAACATACAAAAGTGATTCACTTTCTCCTCCATTGCAGCATCCATTCTTTTTTCTACCCCAATTGCAACCACCACATCTCTGGCCAGTCTATCATCGTCCTTCAGCCACCATAGCATACTATTGTCTAAATCCACCGTTGGTAGCTATTGTGAAATATGCACTAGTGTCTCAGACAACAGCCAACCTTCAACCATGCTACCTTCTCGTCGAGCTCATTGTTGCACAAAGCCTTTCAAGGTCTTCATGAAGTGCTCCAAGAAGAACATCCATCGCATATGGACAGGTCCAACAATCTCCACTTCATCTACAAGATGCACAAGAAGGTGGATTTGTATCGTGGGCATGCTGGTAGGTAGGTATTTCTCAAAGAGACAGACCATCTCCACTGCTTTTCGCCTTGCGGATTCAATAGAGGACATCTTAATCTCCTTCTATGAGATCCATTGCACTAAATTCGACAACCTGTAAATCGCCCTGCGTATTTCTGGAGTAAGGCATCCTGCGATCGCGATTAGTAGTACAAACTGCCACAAATGAGGAGGCATTATGAACAACGACTACACTCCAAATAGCAAAATACGCAGGCCACTTACAATCCATTTGTAGTACAAACCTAACATATCTTATGCCAATCATGGGATTTTAGCCCTGATAATTGATCGTCTTTAGAAAACGTAGACCTGAGAGAACGCATCATACCCATCAGAGTGCAGATAGACTTGACTATTTGCTTCACAATGTGCTCTTTTTTAGTTGAAAAAACCCAAGGAGCACGAGGTAGTTGCAAGCGACCATCAACACTTGACTACGATCAAAGCACCTCCATCTTGCCTACCTTCTTCAAATCCATTCGTGCCCCTATATTGTCTCTCTTTCTTGTGATATAGTCCCATAGCAAGCTGCCCACGTTCTTGAAAATATGCATGGGATCCAACAAGTGGTTGATCTGTAAGTGGGTCCAATATGGCAACTCATAGAAAACTGAGAACCATCGCATTCTGTTTGGATGTGACTCCATGTGGACCATTTTCAACTTTCACCAGCTTTGGGCATTCATACATGCTAGAGGTCGTCCAAGAAAACCTTCCCTGAGTTCATGATCCTCTGGAAAGAAAGCGATATGTCCTTGATATACCATCTTCTTCATGGTTCGTGAGCTTCAGGAGTCTAATTGTGGCCCACACAATGGACATGCATGATAGCCTGAGGTAACCAGACATGTCCCAGTACCTCTATCCAGTGAATACAACTTGAACAAGCTATGATAGATATTACCAACGAGAACGGAAGCCTACTTACCTAAGCACTCTCTGAGTCCTGGAAAGTCATGCATGGCCCACATGAGAATGGCTCGAATATTGGCGGACCGTCGACCATCACGCTTGCTCATATCTTGCAGGGTGCCCCCCTCATTCCACAAAATCTTAAGCTTATCAACTAATGAACGAAGATACACGTCTATATTTTTGACTTTGTAGTGGTCGGGAATGAGCAAACTAAGGATGAGATGTCCTTTCTTCATAGAAAGCCATGGAGGAATATTGTAGTTGACAAGGACTCTAGGCCACACATTGTAAGAAGTTGAGCGCAGACCAAATGGATTTATGCCATCCATAGCAAGATCGAGCTGAGCTCTCAGGTAAAGCTTGGGAAGGTAGAGTCAATGTGGCTCCATGCATGTGAATCCGTTGATATTCGTTGAACTCCATCAGTGGACTTATTCTGCACATGTCACGTTGTCATGCTCGCCATACCGGATGTACGAAACATGTGGTTTATGTGGGGATAAGAGGAAAGTGTCTAAGAACTTTTGAGGGATGGTTTGCCCTTGAAAGTCCTATCGATACTTGTGAGCACCACACTTGGACATGTCTCCATAGTCTCGTATTCTCCTCGAAATAGTATGCAATCGTTGATACATGCATGGATGCTGTTGTAGTCCATGCCAAGCTTTCGTAAAATATGTCGCACATCATCACGAGACTCATGCATGGTATTTGCAAGTGGTAATATATGATACTTTAGTAACCTGAAAAAAATCATAAAACACCTTGAAAAAGCACAAATATTTTTAATGATAGTGCCGAAAAGAAATCAACAAAGCATACATACAAGGTACCTGAACAACTCGGTCACACTTGCATCGCTCCACCCATATTTTGCTTGCACACTTAGGAGTGCAAGCAGTGTCTTCAGGTGAGATACTCGACACCCATCATATAATGGTATGGATGCTTCCTCTCTAAGCGGATCAGATGTCTCCACATCCATGGGCATCAATGCATCGATCATTGCCTCCATCTTAGGCTCCAAGATTGTAGGTAAGTCTAGAAGGCTACCTGTCTCCTCTGGTATTGACGGTATAGATTGGGTAGTACTTTCCAAGCGGTGGATTGGCTCAGGCACTCCATCTATCACACGCCCACGAACTCTTCTAATTGGCCGCAAAGGGTGCACTCCTCCTTGGGACGAGACATTACCTCCCTGAATAGAAAATTTGCCAACCACACCCAATGTTTTTATATACGATATTTAATTAGCTTGCAAATACAATGTATGATTGATATACACTTTTCTTATTGTTTGTTCAAAATCTGAGATCGCCTAATCAATGATCTCAGATTGAAACTTGCCGAAGCGTCGTACGTGTTCTATAGACAATCGGCATTTTCGTCTAATTTCCAGCTTACATTGAGAGCAAGGACATGGGACATGTTGATTAAGATACACCTCGCAATCTTGAACATCATGACCTTTATCGTTTTCCATTTGGTCTATGTTACGACAAACAATTTATTTTTGTTATCGTTCTTTTTTTCTTTCTTAAATTGTTTGAGAAGGGATTTCTTCTCTTATAACTCAGCAAAATTAACGTATGTAAAGTCTCCACCCACCCACAAATTAACGTATGTTGGAGTGTTTCCCCCGTCTCGTGGTATTGCATCGGATCTCACCAGACCTCACCACCACTCTTCTTTGTTTTTTATCCATTCATTCTCTTCTCTTCTTCCATCTGTCTCTCTTTTTCTCTTTCTTTATTATGTTATATGTTTATTCCCTCTCTCTCGTTCCTTCTTCCTTTTTCTCTTCCTCTCCCTCTCTCATTTCCTTTAACAAAATATCTCTCTCTCTCTACCACTACCACTACCACTACAATAAACAAGAAAAGAAGAAACAACAACAACAACAACAACAACAACAACAACTACTACTACTACTACTACTACTACCACTACAATAAACAAGAAAAGAAGAAACAACAACAACAACAACAACAACAACAACAACAACAACAACAACAACTACAACAACAACAACAACAACAACAACAACAACAACTACTACTACCACTACTACCACTACTACCACTACTACCACTACTACTACTACTACTACTACTACTACTACTACTACTACTATTACTACTACTACTACTACTACTACTAACAAGAAAAGAAGAAAAAACTACTACTACTACCACTACAGCAACAATAACAAACAAGAAAACTAAACAACAATAAACAAGAAAAGAAAAAAAACTACAACAACAACAATAACAACAAACAAGAAAACCACCACCACCACCACTACTACTACTACCACGACGACGACCACCACCACCACCACCACCACCACCACCACAACAACAAACCACTACCACTATAATAAACTACAATAAACAAGAAAAGAAGAAAAAACAACAACAACAACTACTACTACTACAAACAAGAAAACAAGAAAAAACAACAACAACAACAACAACTACTACTACAATAACAAACAAGAAAAGTAAACAACATTAAACAAGAAAAGAAAAAAAAACTACTACTACTACTACAACAACAACAAATAAGAAAACTACTATTACTACTACTACAATCACGACTACGACCACGACTACAACTACCACAACAACAACAAACAAGAAAAGAAGAAATTAAACAACAATAACTACCGCTACCGCTATCACTACCACTACTACGACTATGACTACGACTACCACAACAACAACAAACAAGAAAAAAAGAAAAGAAGAAATAAAACAACAACAACAATAACAACAACCTCTCCCTCCCTCTTTCTCTCCCTCCCTTCCTCCCTCTCCATTTCTTTCTCTCTTTCCCTATTATGTTTAATGTTTTCTCTCTCTCTCTCTCTCTCGTTCCTTCTTTCCTTTTCTCTCTTCCTCTCCCTCTCTCATTTCCTCTCTTTCTCTCTCAATACAAATGATTTTTAATAAAAATAAGTAAAAGAAAAGGAGAAAAAACAAAAACAAAGCAAGGGGGAATAATGCACTCATCGCAAAGACCTAAGGATGGATACGGCGGCTCCTCTTCGCCCTCCGTACACTTCCTCCTCTTCTTTGCAAATAGCGGCAACGACGATGAGAAGCTTTCATTCTCTCCCTTTCTCTCTTTCTCTCCCTCTCCCTCTCAAATGCAAGATGGAGTTCGCTCTCTCTTTCGTTCGTTCACACAAAGTAATGCGCTCGGGTTTCGGCCCATGTTTTTTCGTCTGAGCACCGTCGCTATTTACATCGCATTTGCGACGCAAATAGCGACGCCGCTATTTTGCGTCGAAAAGCACCATTGCTATGCCTCCGTATCCTTGTAGTGCACACATTTGAATGAGCTTCATTTGATTTTCAACTAGTTGACTTCACAAGGCATTGAGTTCAAGGATAGTCTACCTCCTTTGTTCTTGCTTGTGATACTTCTTGAGTCATGGGATACTTTCTATACTATCATGTGTGCTAATATTTTTAAAAACAACTTGAAACTCCAAGATATTGAAGGTGTTCTACTCATGGAGGAGATAAATAAAAAGAATGTGGATGCATCCCGTACTTCTCATGCATTGATTGTACGGCAGATTTGATGGTAAGAGTGGTAATGACCACCATGGTAGAGACTCACACAGTCTTAGCCTCATAGGGTTTCTCACAATAAGTCCCATGGTTGTAAGGCCTCTCTAACATATCATTACTATGGAAGTAGGGTCGTATTCAACCACTGTGCCATGAGACATGTGATAATAAACACAAAGAGAGAGGCAAGGGCAAAGTGCAAGAAACAACATTGTCACTAGTGAGTCCAATGTAAAGATTGAAGAGATAAATAGAGTACATCTTAGCATCTTTCTCTCTCGATGCTTCTCAAATTTGACAGATGCTTCATCTACAGATTCCAAGTATGGTTGCTTGATTTGAGAGCTTCGTTTCATGTTCCTTGCATAGGGATTGGTTTCAGTCATATTGCAGCATGACATGTTCTCTTAGACTAGGAAATGACTTGGTATTGGATATTATTGGCATTGGGGATGTACAACTACAGTTTCCTTTCGAAATCTCTTTTAGTTTGCATAATATATGTCATGTACTGGCTTTGACCAAAAGCCTTTTATCTACTTAGCAATTGGATGATGTAGGCTATTATATATCTTTTGGTGATTTTGCATGGAAGATTATTAGTGGAAATCTTGTTTTTGCTCAAGGTACCACGGTTAGCAACATCTATCCTTTATTTGTATTGTATCCCTTGACCATGTTTTGGCTTCTCTCCATGCTTTTTAAAGGTGTTTGAAATCAACCCTAACTAAGCCTTGAGCTCCTTTGGATCATCAATGTGTAGGGTATTAGCCTATTGAAATGCAAGGATCTAGAGTATGGCTATGGCAGATGGAACACAAAGACAATGTTCATGATGACATAGATTAGAGAGGTCAACTGTTACTCAAGTGAATTAGGTTCCAAGATGGAAGCTTGGACTCATAAACATAATCTTGAGTATGACACTAATTGTGACTAAAAGGACAAAGTACAATAGCATTTCATCTCATTGAATGATAAGAAGATACATCACTTTATAAGCTCATGATGGTTCCCTTTATCTCCACTGTGCATATGGGATTCAAGACATCTCTTCTCGAAGCATACATCATTTGTCATTTCTCAACAACCCCCCCTCAAATGATGAGTTCCTAAATTTGTTGACTTTTACCCCCCTACATGATGACATGGCCCAGGAGACTAGCTCATAGGTAGCCTAGTCAAGTTAAAGCTTGAAACTTTGCGTCTTTGGTAAGGGTTTTGTTTTACAAAGCAAATCCACTATGGAAAAACACAGGATCCACTATGGGAAAGACAATTTCTTCAAAACAATCTGCCAGAGTTGTTGTTGATGGCAAAAGCATCTTCTTCTTCTTCTCTTTCATTCATGAACTAATTCTGATGGTTACCATTTTGCACTTGTTGTGCTCTTTTATGGTGGAAACATTCACTGGCTATATGGCCAGTCTTACCACAATAATGACATGTCATCCGATCTTTGTTGTTAGAGTTGAATCCTTGACCTCTTCCTTTAGGTCCAACAACTCCTTTGGTGTATGAGAGATTTTCCCTAGATGATGGGACACCATCTTTTGCATTCTTGTTCTTCTATTTATCCTCTTCATCAAGAAGAGAGTGCTCAATATCTTTTTGTGACAAATTAGGTACATTGTTAAGAGTAGAGACAAGATTTTCATAAGGATCCTGGTTTACACTAGCAAGGAGTACACAATGGCTTCATCTTCATCTATTGTTTTATTCAAAGTGGCAAGTTGAGTTTTTTGACTTTTGAATTTTGAAATTGTTAATATGCATAGTCATTGAAGTGCTATTTTTTATGTCAAGATTATAGAACTACATTAACAACTTGACCTTAGAGTTTTTGGCTTGACTTCCAAAGATCCTATCAAGCTCATCCCAAGCCTTTTTAGCATCTCTAATGCCAGAGATATGGTGCAATACATCATCAGATAGTCCCCAAGCAATGATGCCTAGAGCCTTATTGTTCAAATTTTTCCACTCCTTTGTCTTGAGTTGGTCTTCTTGAATGAACCCATCTTCATCATCTTCCTTCTTGCTATCTATATCATCCTCAAACAAGTCCCACAAGTCCTGTCGCATAAGGTAGTACATGGTTTTCTCCTTCCAAGCATGAAGCCTTCTCCATTGAACTTGGCTATTTGCTTGAATTCTGCCATGTTGATTAGCTTCAAATAGCTATCATAATACCAAAAAATGAGTTGCCCAAGAACACAAGTAGATTAGCGTTAACCAACACTAGGTAGTATCAAGAGATACTATGTAGTTGAAGCACTTGATGTTGATCTTGAGTTTGCTTTCTTGCTTCCCTCACTAATGTCTTTGCTGAAATTGAGTTCAGACTTAGATCAAAGTGGCAAACACTTGAGTGAGCTAAGAGAAGTGAGAAAATAAGGAGTTTTATGAGCTCTAGTGAAAATGACCTATGGCTTCCTTTAGGGTTTCAATAGGTCGACTGGTTTTTTCCTCCTTACAGCTTGTGGAGATGATCATTTGGTGCAAGACTTGATGAGAAGGAAGCCTAGTAGTAGGCTTTCAAAGCCCTATGGTTAGAGTGGACATTGCACTACACATAAGGAGAATGGCCATATGACTAGATGATGAGTCTCAGACAGGCATTGACCACGAATTTTGATAATGCTGAGCAGGGAAGAGGCCAATATTGTGGTTTGATGTGCTAGCCTAAGGTGCCCTGAGCAAGAGAATTTTTTCCAAGTTCAAGGCATGAGCCATCTCCTCTTCTTTGGCTAGATCCGGGGCCTCCAAGCAGGCAGGGTGCTACTAGCTATGGCTGCCATAGAAGGTCAAGTGAAGATAGAGGTGAAAGATGAGACCTTCAGCAGAGCTGAGCTGAGAAATGATGAAGAGGAGCTAGTAGAGCAGAGAAGGGAGCTAAGCAAAGCTAATCCATGCTCACCATGGCTTTGATACCATGTTGAAATGCATGGATCTAGAGCATGGCTATGGCGGATGGAACACAAAGACAATGTTCATGATGACATAGATTAGAGAGACCAACTGTTACTCAAGTGAATTAGGTTCCAAGATGGAAACTTGGACTTATAAACACAATCTTGAGTATGACACTGACTGTGATTGAAAGGACAAAGTACAATAGTATTTCATCATGGAATGATAAGAAGGTACATCACTTTATAGGCTCATGATGGTTCCCTTTTTCTCCACTGTGCTTATGGGATTTAGGACATCTCTTCTTGGAGCATACATCATTTGTCATTTCTCAATAGAGCCATTATTGTTACTTCCTTAAAGGGCTCCTATTGCTTAGCCATGACAAACTTATAAGCCTCCAACTACACATTGTGCTAAGTTTGACTATCTATGCTTAGGTCTTTAGGGAGCTTTATCAAAGATGTTTTGCATAGCCTTTGTGTTTCATTGTCTACCTCACCTATAGCTCCTCTTAGAGGCTATAATAGATTGTTTCATGTAACCCTGCATAAGTAGCTTTCATTGGCCTTGTGCCTATTTTTGATTCTCTAATATTTGCATTTCATGTCATCATCTGGTCTTATCTTTCTCATGGTTCAACTCAAGAGAAGTCATCATCCATTTAGTGGTTGAGGTACACTAGTGTTTAAGGTCTTATACCTTGGCAAGGTTGTGAAGTCTTGTATTTGTGAAGTGGGTGGAAAGAATGTAGCATTTTTGGAGTTGGGATTAAGCTAGTTCCCAAGAGAGTTGCTCTTATGAAATAGGTGTTAATGCTCTTCTCATGTGGAATGCCATTGGGCTATGAGCATGGCCATATCAATATTAACTAGACCTAGATCGATCATTGTGGAATTTTGGTGAAAGTTCCAAAGAGTATAGTTGTAGAAAACATTCAATTAGACTACAATGATTTTGTTGGGCTAACTCTTATGCCATTTCATATATGGAGCAACAATGCCTATCTTCTTTAGATGGCTAGGGGCAAGTACCTTATAATTATTGACTCTTGAAGGGGGGGTGCAATGAGTTCATGCTTGTGGGATGGTGGAGAAGGTTGTGGATCATATAGAGGTTTTGCATGGAAATCAATGGCTAGGCTCACAACCTCTCATGCTTGTGGAATGGTGGAGAAGGTTGTGGATCATCTAGAGGTTCTACATGGTAATCAATGGCTACGCTCATAGCTTCTCATGCCATGGATGTTGTAGGGTAGTCTGAGGGGGTTTCTAGGGTCTACTTCATTTGATAAACGATGATGGGCCGTAGCAGCAGTAGTTGACCTAAATGTGTTGAGTGCAACGAGTTGTGTGCTTTTATGGGTAAATTACAATGTTAATGGTTTTAGCCTATGACTCATGAGTTGTAACAGTAGCATGGGCTACTATTGTCATGGTTCCTATAGGTAAGTGTGTGTGTGGGTTTGCTTAGGGTAGGGTAATGGCTTTTGATTATGCTGTCATATACCCATGCTTTGTGTCTAGGAAGCCAAAGGTATGCGAAGCCTTGATAATAATCCTATGTATGTAAGAGAGCCAAGTGGAGTGTTCTTTGAGGTTTGTAATGGTTAAGATGGTAGTTACTATGTGTTTGCATAGAATGGGTAGAGCCTTGAAGGCTAGGAGCTTGCTTGGGTAGTGGATTAGGGTTCTTGGTGGGTTTGAGGCAGCTGGGCATTAGTGTTCACATGCCATTGGTTTGAACCCATGTAATTAGTAGCTTTGGTGGGAGGCGTGTTTCAATTGTGGGGGTATTTTGTTGAGGATTTCTTGTAGGAGATCTTTTTGGAATGGATCATTAAGTGAGTCCCACAAGGCTTAAGGCTGAGATAGCCCTTGTGCATGGAAAATTCAAAAGTGTGCATTTGCCAACATGGTTGACATGGCAATCTATGATGAATTTAGATGAGTGTCCTAACAAGATGTTGGTTCCAACTCCTTCCTTGCTTTAAAAGAGACATGCATGGCATTTGTTTTCACAATCAATTGTACTTTACACTTACCCAACACCAAACAAGATTGACCTTCGTAGGGTTATAGCTTCACATCACAATTCTCTGCCCAAGGTTTGATAGTACTATTTGATGCAATTTCATAAGTGACCAATGACACGTACATGGTAAGGCCAAAGGACTCAAAACTTATGTTTTTGCTTTTGGACATTAATTGAATATAGTAATACAAGATCACCTTTCTCAAAGAATTGCTTATTGATGTGTTTATCAACCGAGCCTTCTGTCAGGCTTTCTTAGCAAGCAAGGTGTGAGTAGCAATTAGTCATGTTTTAGTCAAGTGTTCAAGTTCTAGAAGGCATTTGATCCAAGCTTTTGTACCTTCCCAATATTTTGTAGCTATGATATGAAGACTTGGAATAAGAAGCTCGACTAGCATAGCCCAAAGTGCATCCATGAGAGGTTTTTGTGATAGTCAAACAGGTGTGTGCTAATGAAGATTCATACATTATCAAGTGGGGGTATTGAGCAACTCTTTGAAGAGTGAAAATTTGCTTTGGTTTCTCACAAAAGCATGGCTACTATGAGGCTACCATGAGCTCAATAGCTTGAATAATTCAAGCATCTTTGTAGAAATTGCATAAGGGGAAATATGGAGTTAAAAAGGGCCCTTTAGGTTAAGAGTTAAGAGACTCTCCTAATGAGAATAGATTTGAGGTGGACCTCCAATGGGAAAGGGGGTGGTGTATATATTTTATCCACTTCCTTTTTTCCCTTGTCCCTACCACTTATAAGCTTGTCCCCCTATGTTCCCTTTACCTCCCTCAAACCCCCTACTTTTACCATGCTATGTTAGATGTATCCCAATGGGCATCCAAAAAGGTGACCAAAAATTTGAAAACCCCCCCTCTCTCTAAAAATTTGTATTTTTCCCTCAAATCTTATTCGCATGTCATGTATAGTCAAAAAAACTTTTTTTTTGTGTCTTTCTACAACAAATACTTCTAGTTTGGTCATTCTCTTATCTCAATTCCACAAATCTTCTCAGCTTTCTATGCTCGCATATCCATAGCCACACAGCCCCTAACTTCTCCCAACTGCCATAGCCACAAAGTACCCAACTTTGCTATTTCTTCCATGGTCATTCTCTTACCTTGATTCTACAAATCTTCTCATCTTTCTATATTCACATAGCCATAGCCACACGGCCCCCAGCTTCTCCCAGCCATAGCCATATGGCATCTACCTTCTCTCTTTCTTCCATGGTCATTCTCTTTCTTCTATATAGCACCTAGATTCTCTCTTTCTTCCATATAGCACCTAGCTTCTCTCTTTCTTCCATCTCCATATCTACCACCAATATGAAGTATTCTTACTTGCATTTCTCTCCTTGTACATAGAATTATTCTCAAATCCATTCCAATGGTATCTAGATGTCAGCAAAGGCTACCCTATGATTCCATATCTACTATCTATGTACACAATATAAAGGATGAGCATGGCAAATGGGAAGGAGCGTTGTTCAAGAAGGATTCAAGGGTTTACATGCAGTCTTCAGTAATAGGGTCTCATGAAGTTCATCATTATGTTGTACTATAAAATCATTAAAGGGTAGAGTGAGTGGGTTTTGGGAGGCTTGAGATGATGGTCTTGTTGCATTAGTTCAACATGCATATAGTGTGAATGACTTGAAACTACCTCTTGGGACTACTTGATAATTCTTTCCCTCGAATTGTAAGTCACTATTTTTATGTTCTTGACTTTTCATACATTATTGAGGTTTTTAGTTCTTCTCTCCTATAAGACATTTTCCCATCGAATCTTGTTGAAGTTTAGCCTTTGAGAAGCTTGTTTGGGACATACAAAGCTCTACATGTATATGTGGATGAGGTAATGATGATCAAAAATTCATCGCAATATCTAGATTGTAAGATTTTCTTCTATGTGTTCATGCTTATAGTGTTTACATCAGTTAATTCATATGGTTATCTTGGATTGCATCATTGTTCATCTCTCAATTCTTTGGAATGGCCCATTCTAGATGAGTGGATACTTCAAATATTAAAATTGAAGATCATACATGACATTCATAGCTTGCTAAAAATTGGGAGAGCTTCAACATTAGTGGATCTTTCATAGTTTGTGCTAATTTATATTTTTGCATATATCTTCAAAACCACCAATATGCATCATTGTCCCTCCATGTTTGTTTGTAAGGACATGAATGAGGATTTTCTTAATTCCAGTTTTGAAGAAGGATAAAATGAGATGGACTGGGTGCATAGAGGTGATATCTTTTTGTTTACAATGGTGGTCCCTAGTATTACCTTCTGCTACTTGATTGTACGTTCATCATTGTACAAACACTTACCAATGTTGGATGGAGAAAGTAAGCCAATGGTTTCCCTTAGAGTTTACTGAGGACATGGGATAAGCATTTAATATTCAAATTTATATGCCAGGTAGAATGATTGAATCGGTCATAGTGAGCGAGTGGTGGAGTCTTCTTGTATTGATGGAAAGCATTTGCACAAGGAGCTTTAACTTCCATATTGGTGGTAGAAAGATAAGCTCGTTTAATTTTGGAATTTTTTTGTTTTGATTGGAACACTTATATTTTGAAACTTATTAAGTTTTTTTTTTAAAGATGGGCAAAAGAATCAAGAAGAATTATATGGCATCGAGTGCTTTGCAATAAATCACAATTTGTGTAGAGATAGGCGATGTACCAACAATTCACGATCAATAGATAGAGGGATTTTATTTTTTGATTTTTACACATGTTTTTTATTCAATAAAATTGTATATTTGGGATTTTTTTGTATATTTTTTAACTTTTTAAAAAGTTATTAAGAATTTAATAGATTTCGTAGAAACTAAAACTTTAAGTCCATTTCTTTTAGAGGCCATTCACTTGGCCTCATTTTCATTTTCTAACTCTCCAACCACTTTTTCTCTCTTAAACACCCTTGCACTTACCTCCTATACCCCTTCTTCCATGATAGATCACACTTTTACTAACTTCATGCAATTCCTTCAAGGCATGTACTTCGTTTATATCAAACATCTATTAGAACTTTTGTCCCAATACCAAATATTATGATACAATATTGTAGCATGGTCCAAGCTTGCAATATCCTATCGAATACATGACTATGTACCTTTGAGAGTTTACCATTAGCTTCGAGGATTCCATCAAGAAGTGGGTGCCCTACAATACTTTGAAGTACATCAACATCACATAGGTGAGACATAGGCATCTCGCAAATGACTACGTTGTTTTTGTGCAAATCTCACCCTCGCCTACTTCAAGCACCTCACTCCTCGAGAGGCCAATGAATATGAAATTGATCAACATATCACCAACTATCTCTCCTAGATGGCCACCTTTGTTTTATTACTTAATAAGTTGAAAACTCTCCTATAGTCATAATGGGTGCCAAGAGCACATGGGAGGCTTGCTAAAATATGTCTTTGACCCGAAGCCTTCACTAATCAATGATGCCAAAGAGGAACTTGAGGTTGAAAAAGAGGTAAAAGCTCTAGACCTTATGATTGATAGAGCTATACTCACTATGAATAGTACCATAGAAAGTTACTCAAGTGAGTAAGAGGATGCACCACCTACCATCGATTGTCACATAGATGGCATGAGCAAAGTCTTCATTAATGGTAAAGAATTTATATTTCTTCATCATATGGAGTGATTTTTTGGAGGGAGGGAGGATGAGGTGTTATCAATCTTGGCAATTACAAATAGATTCTCCTCGTGTCTAATGATCTACTTGTGGAGTACAACAACCCGAAGCTTGAAGACGTACAAGGCACACTCATGACTCTTGGAGATGCCATCGACTTGGCAGAGTATGTTATAGTTGGCACACAAGAGTTTAAAGTAGTGCAACTTGGCTTGATGTCAAGGTAGGTGCCTCTAGAAGAGCAACAAGCCCCCTTGATCAATGAATCTAAGTCAACTAAGTCAAGTATAGACTTGACCAAACCTCAGAGGTTACTACTGATGTTGAATAGGAAGTAAGTGTATCAATAGTTTGTCTAAACATTTTTTTTTACTATGCAACTACTTTGAGTTAACTTCTTGATAATGTAGGTTATGCTTGACATCAATGGCTTTGCGAGTCACCAAAAGGGTCGAGGAGCATTTGGTAAGTAAGAATGCCTCAATAGACCACTAGATTGGCCAAATCTTGATTGACAACATAGCCATTGTACATATTATTGTCACATTGAACAGATGGGCTCGACTCTCTATCTTGAGGGCTCTATCAAAGGTGCTATATGCTTTCACCATCACCTTGAATGGATACAAAATAATTCTTGTGAAACATAAGTTAGTGAAGCTTGTATTTGAAACATGCCTATGTGGAAGAGTGTTGCGAGCCATGGGTATTGGAAGAGTCATAAGTGCCAGCTACGCAACCATGTAGAAGAACATCAAGGTTGGTTTGCTATTGGAGGCTAAGAAGAGATGCAAGCAGGCCCATGAGAAAATCAAGTCCCTAAAAATGGCCTAAAAAGTCATATTGAGCCCTTAATACCAAGAAAAGCTTGTTTTTTAAAAAAGCCCATTGTACTCTCTAGTATAACACTAATATATTTTTATTGTAGTCTATCTCTTGAAACTCTTTTTTTTTTTTTTTTGTTCAACTATCATAGTGTTAAAGTGTTTTGTGAATCATTGTTACATGGTATATATGGTAATATTTTTAGACTATGAAAGATGCTAAAAATATAATTAAAAATATTATGGAAAAAATTTATTGTTTGACAACTTAGATAGCTTAGTTTTAGAGTTCTCAATTGACATTCCAAACAAAAAAATAACACCATCATATACAAATACATTAGACATTCAAGGTTTAATAAATAGTGAAGGTTTTTCATTACATATCAAAGTTCTCAAAGTGCATTTAGTACATTGTGTACTACAAAAACTCTAGGTCCTTGACATCAGTAATCTCTCTCTCCTCTTATCCTTCTAACTAATTGCATGTCTCTCTACATGATGGTCATGCGCTTGGTATAAATTGCAAATAAATATGTATTCTCGAAAAGGGAAACAAGGTAAGCTTCTACAAGTTCCTAGATAGCCTCTAGTGCTCTTCCTTGTAAGTGAAATCGATCTCTATAAGAGTGAAGAATTTCCTTCACTAACCATACAAAGGGAACTTTCTTGATCAGTAAGTTTGTGGTCTTCTAGTACTTTCGGATCTCTCCAAGGACTACCAAATGATAGTTATTTCTCCTCTTTAGCATTTACCATGGAACTCCTCTAACTAGACCTTACAATGGTTGTCTTTACGCTTATTTGGGTGGAGGTTGGGGCTTTGGGTTGGGATTGCTTGACAAGGGCTAGTTCTAGAGTGCATAGGAGGGGTACTAGAGGAGAAGAAGAAAGAGCTCTAGGTCTCTTTATTGGTAGCTTGGGACATCACATGGGCCCTTGACACTTGTTGAATACCCCTCAATTACATCTGCACTAGGCTCAAGCCTATTAATCCTACTCTGGGACCTATTGATATCATCATCAATGCTACCCTGAGCATCATTGGTGCCACCTTCTTCATCTATAGAAGTATCACCCTTAATGTTGTCCACTAGTTGTTGTCACCTTCCATATCTTCACTTACTTATTCATCTTCAAATTGGTCTTCTTGCACACCAACTGTTTTTAAGGTCTCCAAGGCTGATCTACTGAGGAGGGTCTTTGAGCCTTTAGATGGATCAAGGGGAGGGATGGGGGACTACAAGAGGGCTAGATTGTACCATTTTTTGGAGTCATCCAGTCATCTAAAGTTGGGGATCTCTTTGCCTTGCCATGGTGGAATGGTAGTGGATGTGGTTGCATGATTTGCTTGGTACAGGCCGTGAGGTGAATTAGAAGAGGAGAAGAAAAGAAAAAAATAAAAGTATAAAATAGGAAATGAACTAAAAGCGCTTTATTTATATAAAACCTAGTATTAGGGTTTAGGGGGTTCACACACAATTTTATATATGTCCATTTTGACCTTTCTTTTTGCCTTGTCATGCACCATGTTGTATGTGTATTCATTGCAAATGTGTTTTGCCACCTTTCCTTATTACATGCTTGAATTTCTTACCTAAGAGATTTGGACAATGGATTATAAGCTGAAGTTAATACCAATTTTATCCCCAACCATGAGAAGAACTCATGAGCCTCATCTACATCCACTTTCCCTCTATTATTAGTAGTAATCTTACCAGCACATCCATATCAACAAAAGGCCCCTTCCAAGAGAAACCTACATACATCCTATGTAGTCTTAGTGCTTAGAGCTCTTCCATCCATCTAATTTGTCAAATCCTCACATAAGAGCATGGGGTACCTCATTTTCCAAATTCCTATAAACATAGTGACCAAATCTACCACCCATTTGTAATGAAGAGACCAAGGATAGGTTGATTGTAATCCATCTCGATGTTTCACAATTGAGTATACTTGGCAAGTATTGCATGACTCCACAAAGTGTGCAATATCCTTGTACATCCACTATCACTAATATCTTTCATTAATCCTCTCAAATGTGCCCCAAACACCTCTATGACTAGCCCAAGACTCTCATGAAACTCTGACATTCCTTGCAATTAAGTAGCTATCACTAATGACTCGCAATGGAGCCCCTTTCTTATTCTTTGTATGCTTCCAAAGATATCCATCTTTCAATAAGAACCCATATGTCTTTCATTTAATCCTTTTGTACTCTTCTTTTGACCACTCATCTTTCTTGGATAGTGTGTTGAGATACTACCCTATTTTCAACCATTCACTTGAATATAAGTCCTCCAAAAACACCTCCATGATTGAAACATAACACCTATAATGTTTTGTCCCTGATGTTCAAGCTTTGTCAATTGTTGAATACACTTTATTTATTGTTGACTTGATTGTGACAACAACACTTCTACTCAAACCCCTTGTTTATTTAATATTGTCCCTATAGATATACTTGCATTTATGATAGTTGTACTTGCATTTAGAGCAGCTACCACTATAGTTCATGCAATAAAACATGCATTTTCAGTAGCAAAATCACCCTCCTCTTCATCTTTCATCATTCCCCCTTCATCCTCAAAGTGTGCTCTTGATAACATGTCAACAATTAGATTGCCACTCCCTCCAATGTGTGCAACTTAGGATTATGGTACTTTATGTAAGCAATCCATCATAACATGGCAATATCCAGAGTTGTACAATTAGCAATCATCCCCAACAATGGTAAGCAGTCCATTTCTATAATCATAGGCACACCAATAAAGTACTCTTAATCGCACTTGAGAGCTATTACAACCCCCCATAACTCTCTTTTCACTTGTGGGTACCTTCTTTACCTCTCATTCAACACATTCACACCAAATTTAATAGCATATCTATTACCCTCTTCATCATCCTGTCCGATTGCCCACCCAATATCAATTGTGCTTGTGTCAACTATAAGGATAATAAGTATTCATTTTGATAGTTTTCCTCCTCATACCAGTGCAGATTTTAACAACTTCTTCATAGCTTTAATGTGCTTCTTTTCCAATGAAACTTCTACCCTTTCCTCAATAGCTAATAGAGATCATGAGCCACACGTGCAAAGTGAGGAATCCATAGTTGTGTTTATATTAGTTTGTTGGTTAGCTATTACTAGGTTCTCTTTTCTTCTCTCTCTTTCTCTCTCTCCGATTATTCTCTCTCTCTCTCTCTCTCTCTCTCTCTCTCTCTCTCTCTCTCTCTCTCTCTCTCTCCTCTCATTCTTTGATATTTACATTTGATATTTTATATTTGATATTCAGATATACGCAATACACTGAATTTTGAAATCAAACCATGCCTATGTTGATAACCATTTCTATGGTTGCATGTTTACTTTGTTTTGTTTGTTAGTTGGAACAAATCAATTGCGCATGTGTTTATAACTAAATTCTCTATCTCACCAAAAAGGCTCTCTCTCTCTCTCTCTCTCTCTCTCTCTCTCTCTCTCTCTCTCTCTCTCTCTCTCTCTCTCTCTCTCTCTCTCTCTCTCTCTCTCTCTCTCTCTCTCTCTCTCTCTCTCTCTCTCTCTCTCTCTCTCTCTCTCTCTCTCTCATGGGCGTCTTTATAGTCAGATACATTGACTGGGCTGCAAGTAGCATTGTTTTGAATACATTGACTTGGTATTGTGTGTCTTGACATTTAATATTTAAATCTTTAATATGCCTATACATGTATGCTGAGCCATGCCTTCGACGAAATGTGTTGATAGTGGATTCTATGGCCATCCAATCAATATGGGATATTCGCATCGAGCAACTGGTAGAGATTATGCGTTGCATGTTCGTAGGGGTGTGCTTGCCTCCACAAGGTATGAGCAACAACAGATTGCTAGGCTCAGGGCTCGAAAAGGGATTTTAGATTATAGCAAATCCATTCATAGGGATGTTGAAAACCTATCTTTTCATTAAGAGATTCCAAGTGGTTATCATTAACTAGGCCAATGACAGTTTGGTATAGACGTGGCTAATGGTTTGCCATCGATGGATAGAATCATTAGGGGATTTCAAGCCCAACAACAGTTTAGATGAATGATGTGCCATCGGTGAGTGGTTGCAAGGGCCTTAATCATGTGATTATCAAGTCACATGTTAATAATGTTTCGATGTCTAACTGCCAGAATGGGGAAAATTATAATGGAGTGGTTTGTGAGAGTGTGTCTCACCATATTGAAATTGTAAATGGGGATAATGAGCCAGTTGAACAACATGTTGGTATAGATTTGGCTATGATCCATGTTGATCGTGTTGTGCCTAATATTTTAACATTAACAAATGGTTGTGATGTTGGGAATCACCAAATGTGGAAAATTTTGTAGCTAATAAGTCACATGTTGATAATATTGCTATTTTTAATCCCAAAATGGTGGATTGTGCTCTATTTTCCATGCTTTGCTTGCAACACAACAGATGTTCATCCAACGACAACGGTATTGCTATTTCAAGTGCTGGATGTGCATTCCATAAGGAGTCTTTCTAAAATATGTTGGAGGTGTTTAGCTAAGTTGTGGAGATGCGAGACTCGGGTGCAAGGGTCAATTTTGTTTGGAAGGCACTGCTGTCGAAATGGAAAAGTAATATTGCCATCGTTGCAACGTCCACCACAGCCATTGCATGATTTGTTGCATGGTATATACCCTTAAAGCATGATATTTAAATATAACATATGAACATACAATAGTGCTCTTGCATTTGTACCAATTTGAGCTAATGTTGACGAGCTACCTATTGTTGGGAATGGTTACACCTTTAGAGTGCATGGCTTTTTTTATCACCATGTAAGTATTCTGCTTCCTGATGTGCAAGGCCAAGATTTGCACAACTCTATGTTTATGATACCGAGCATGAGTTATCGATTGGGGTTTATGCATGATTTGTTATCAAATTTGATAGGGGAGGTTCAATGTATGATGCATTGACAAAACATATATGCATAGGCTTTTAGGTCTGTGGGTTTGCAACTCCAAAATAATCCCATGCAAGAACTAAGAATGAGTATTTTTGGTGTTCAAAGAACCAGCAAACAGCACTCTGCTCCTGCAGCACAACTGAGGTTATAGCTGTCATGCTGGGGCAGAGTGACAAGAATACTCTTGATCGTCGGGATATTCATGTTTACTCTCGGGGTGGTCGATGTGTTGATATTTCAAACTTGCATAGAGTATATATGCCAATGTTATATGTCCTCCTTTTTTCCATGGTAGATGATGGTTGGCATGTAAAGGGTCCTTACAATAATGTCAATGTTCTTATTAACATATATGAATTGTCTAATAAAAATTGTGTTACCCGAATGTAATTTTATGCATTTTGTCTTCAAGTGCGCGAATATACTAAGGTGTGAATATTGCGCAGTGGTTGACTATTACAATGATTTATTGATGATGCTTCATCGAAATCAATCAGTATTGCGATCAAAGGCCTACAAAGGCTTGGTAGGCATGGTGGGGGCAAGTGATAATAGGCCAATGCAGATTGTTGGTGCCTCAGTTAAGCAAGAGGATAGTTTTGTTGTCATCATTCACGGGTGGGCCAAGGCACATCTATCAATTATATTAGGATGCCATGGCTATAGTGCAATGCAAGGGAAAACCTGACCTTTTTATAACAATGACATGCAATCCAAAGTGGTTGGAGATAACTAATGTTTTGTTGCCTGGGCAAAGTGCTTATGATTGTCCAGATTTGATTGCTTGCATGTTTCATAAAAAACATTATGATTTAATATACACGTTGTTGTAGAAGGACCTCTTTGGAAAGGTTGTGGGCCATGTTACTGTGATTGAATTCCAAAAGAGAGGGCTACCACATTCTCATACTTTACTGATTTTAGAGCAGTCTTTTAAGCCTTCTCAAGCATGTCACTATGATAGACTTAAGTTTCCAACCTTATTTGAGACAATTTCAAAGTGCAACATTTATGGCCCTTGCGAAGGATTGAACCCCAAGAGTCCTTGCATGGATAAGGGTAGATGTACTAAAGACTACATACGAAAATTAATGGGCATGACAATGGTTGATAGTTCTGCCTATCCCATCTATCGAAGATGAAACTCTGGAAACTCTGTGATCATAAATGGTAATGTTATTGATAATCAATGGATTGTTCTATATAATCCTTTCTTGAGTAAGAAATACAATGCACACATAAATGTGGAGGTGTGCTTGATAATAGCGATTGTTAAGTATGTGTACAAGAGGCATGACTGTGCAATTGTCAAATTTTTTGTTGGGGTTGATTCAGCACAGAATGGTGGCAATGTTCATGAGGTCGATGAGATTCAAAGTTATTTGGATGCACGATATGTTTTTACCTTTGAGGCATGTTGGCAGATCTATGATTACGCATTACATGATGAAAAGCATGATATACAACATTTGCATGTGCACTTACCTAGTGAGAATTGTGGTGTTTTGAGATATAGGTAGTATACCAGATGTTGTGAAAAATGAAGACCTCCAAAAAACTACTATTACTGAATGGTTTGTGTGCAATCACATTCATCCTGAGGCTAGGGCTATTGACTATTACGACTTTTCGGTGTACTAGGTGTGGAATGCATGACATTAGACATGGACTAAGAGGAAGTGTGGGAATACATGTGGTTGGATGTATTTTGTGGTGCCTACCTGTGGTAAGCTCTACTATTTGCAGATTCTTTTAACAGAGTGTTGGAAATGTACTTCTTTTAAAGATCTGCATACTATTGATAATGTGATCTATGATACTTTTAGGGATGCTTACATTGCAAGGAATATGTTGGAGAGTGATGTGATGAGTATGTTGTGTGCTTAGAAGAAGCAGCCTCTGTGCAAACCACTCCATATATTTGTTTGTTGCAATTTTGGTCTTTTGTGAGCCAGCTCGGCCTAGCCATCTATGGGAGATATTTTTCTACCAATGATAGAGAATACCATATATAGATTGCAGTTACAGCACATGCACACCTCTCTTAGTGTCCTACAACATGAGACATCTAACTTTACACCGTGTAGGGCAAAGACTCTCTGATTTTGACGGGTTACTTGAACCTCATCAACCAAACTCACAACTACATCCTAACCTCCTTTTGCAAGATGAATATGCATACAATACATCAGAACAACATAGAGTTTTTGAATCCATGGAGGAAATGTTGAATGAGGGACAAAGAATTGCATTTCATGCAATTATGGATGTTGTTGACACAACTATTGGGGATATATTCTTTTTGGATGGTCCTAGTGGATCTGGGAAGACTTTCATGTATAAATGTTTACTTGCGAAGGTACGTACTGGTTGCCGTATAACACTAGCAACATCATCATGTGGCATTGTTGCCTTGCTTCTGCAGGGTGGTCGTATAGCTCACTCATGATTTAAAATCCCAGTAGAATTAAATAATCAATCCGTTGAGAAATAAGGCAAAAACCTAAGCCTTATTCATGGTTGTAAAGTGTGTGTTAAAGACTTGTAAAAAAGAAGATTGTAGAGAAGATAGTATGAGGAGAATAATGAATAAGAGGAGAGCATGTAGCTCCTGACCTCTGCTTGCTCCATCCTGGTCTCCCTCTACTTGAAGTTTGTCGATTGGTATCAGAGCAATCTGGGCAATTGCAATTGTCCAAGGTTTTGCCATTTAAACCTTAGCATTTATGTTTCTGTGAAAGCGTTCTTTGGAATGGGTCGATCACTAGGTGTGTGACCATGAAAGTAGAGCAAACCACAAATGCAGTTACGATGGACTAGCCAAATGTCTTGTTATGCTACTGTTGGCAATGGCTGGTCCTAATTGTGTAGCCACTTGCATCGAAGAGTAAGGTGTCAAGTTGATTGATCAACTGTTACTCAAGTCATGTTGAGATTTTGATGTGTCTGGTCTGCCTGTTATGCGGATCAAATCAACAAGAGGCCCAAAGGCAATATGAAGTTCTTCCTCCTTGACATCCGCTTTTGTAGAATTTTGTCGTCTATGTGCATGCCTTCTCCAAAACATATTCGATGTCCCTCATCCAAGGAGTCCAAAACCTGCTAAAGGGGGGAGGTTAGAAGCCAAATTGTTTGTAGGGCAACAACTCCTGATGTGAAAAGTATGAAAATACATCATGATGCATGGCATCCTAAGCTACCATTTGAAGAGGAAAAGCTGATTAATCTCCATGCATCTACTACTTCAGATAGCAAAGGAAAGCCTGGAGTGTGAGGGAGTTTCAAAAATGAGCACATGTCTTTTAAGAGGTACTGAAGTGAACTGGCAGTAGACCTCAACAACGGGGCTATGGAAGGGCCTTCAGTGTTCTTGGGTGTTTGTAGCATTGTACAAGGTTCTATTTGATCAAAGGAAAGTTGTACTACATTAATGTCTTGCAGAGTTGAAGTGTTTGGTGCCACTATGTGCTTTATGATGTGATAGAATGTTACCATCATATATGGAGCCATGAAAAGAAGAGCATTGCTTCCCTTGCACAGCGATAGACCTTCAGGCCACCCCGAGTCCAGGAACAACACTCAGCTTTCTCCATTTTGAGCAATACTTAGTGCCAGTACCAAATAATGCTCACGAATCTTCCAAACAGGCCATAACTTTAAACGACTAATTTGCTGGAAATGTTCAGAGTATGAATTCATGGCTGAATTTTCTAACCAAGGTTTGTGTGAAAAAAGGATCCCATATGATCATTCTTCCGAGATAAGCCTAAGCCTATTTATAGCACCCTACATGAGTAAAGTAAGGAGTTGACCTAGCTATTTTGTAGGCCTAGAAGGTCGATTTTATGTCATTTGTTTTGGGTGTCATTTTGGAGGCAATAAAATTATAGAAAAATTTTGGAAGATTTTGCATAGCTTCGGCTTGATTGGGACTTCATTCTTAGCACAAAAAACTGCAGAAAAACAAGAGCAAAATTGGTCGATTTTAAGCCCATATTTTGATGCTTTTTGGGTCATATGAGCACCATTTGAGCTCCATTTTGAATGTTTCTTGTTGTATAATCAATGTATGATGTATGGGCATCATGTATGAATATACATGACAGAATTTGAGCTTATGTATAGCATCCATTCTCTTGGAAGGGAATTTACATGAATTTTTTGGGCTATTTTGGTACTTTTTTGGTCTTGGGTTGACCATTTGAGGCAGTGGATTGGTTCCTGCTATTGAATGCTTAATTGAGACAGCACATATTGCTGGTGTTTCTGAAATTACAACCATCAAAATGTCAAACACAACTCAAATTACCTAGATTGTTGGAGATAAACTAGCCAAGGACAACTACAATGTTTGGTCATACAAGATGGAGAACTTTTTGATGGGAAGAGGTCTTTGGGAC
Source organism: Lygodium microphyllum (assembly GCF_053477565.2). Classification (NCBI taxonomy): domain Eukaryota; kingdom Viridiplantae; phylum Streptophyta; class Polypodiopsida; order Schizaeales; family Lygodiaceae; genus Lygodium; species Lygodium microphyllum. Next base: position 83,255,042 of record NC_141162.1, read on the forward strand.
CTCATTACAAGAGAAGATGCATGTCCAGAGCTTCTTGAGGAGCCCACAAAAGAGCAAAAGAAGGCATACAAGGATTGGACCGGAAAGAACATGAAAGTTTTGCATTAGATCTTTATATGCATATCATAGACTTTAATTCCTCATATCAAGAAGGAAAACACTTGTAAAGAGGCATGGGAGATCATTGAGAAAATGTATGGGACATGTACAGAGGCAAGGAAGACGCAACTTAAGCAAAGATTGCATGGAGAGGAAATAACACTATTAGTGACTATGATGTAGAGATCAAACAGGTTGCAGAAGATCTTACATCTATAAATGCACCAATGGATGATGATGACTTGGTTTCAGTCACACTTAATGGACTTGGCCTAGCATATAAATCTTTGGATACCTCTATTTCAGTCAGAGGAGGCTCTATGCCAAACTTTGAAGAATTGATTGCTTTGCTACTTACAGAAGAAATAAAATTGGATTTGAATGCATCTAGTAGCAGTAAGAATACAAGTGGAGATAGTGTCTTTTATCATCAAAGAGGGTGTGGTAGCCTACATCTAGATCTAGAGGCCCATCTTATGGCCATGGTGGTGATAACTTTGCACATGGCTGATGTATCTTTGGTCGTGGTGGTTTCATGCCTAAAGTAGAGGTAGAGGATGATCTATTCCTCCACATAAAGATGGTGCATGTAATTATTGTGGGCAATATGGACATTTTGAAATGGAATGTTATCACAAGCAAAATGCTATGCCTAGGGGTTGAGAAAGGAATCAATATAACCACTATGAAGGTGGCTATGGAGGTGTAGGTTATGGACCTAAAGGTGGCTCTGTTAGAGCCCATTTATTTGCCATGGAATATGTATTAGGGAGCATGGCACACCCTCCCAATGAGGATGATTGGTTTTTGGACTCACGGGCTACAAATCACATGACTCATCATGTTGAGTGGTTTGACACAAAATAGCAAATGCAAAATGAAGAATATGTGGCTATTGGGGATGACACTTTGCATAAAATTACTCATATTGGTAGTGTGCCACTTGTCACTAGAGATGGAGTTGGAAATAAGCTTGGGGATGTACTTTATGTACCTACAATCACTAAGAACTTAGCATCAGCTGGCGACCAAATGGCAGACCAAGGAATGTAGGTGAGATTCAATAGATAAGGATGTTTCATTGAGGAATTTCGAAATGGAAGGCCTGGTAGATTGATTGCAAAAGGAAAGAAGAAATGCACGTTATTTGCCTTGGATGCAGGTACTCCCGTCATTCAGAATTCTATATATGTTGAAAGTGAGCATAGTCAAGATAAGGATGTTGAATTATGGCATAGAAGACTTGGTCATGTACCTGTAAAGATTGAAATAAATACAAAATAAATAGGTGGTTCGTGGTTTGCCTCATTTTGGTTACATTAATTATGATCATGTATGTGAGGCTTGTCACTTTGGCAAGCAAGCTAGATTGCCATTTCCAAAGAGGGGGAGAATCATCAGTTATCCATTAGAAATGGTGCATTTTGATATTTGGGGTCCATGTCAGAATGTCCCACTGAGTGGGAGATGCAAGTTTTATATTACTTTTATTGATGACTTTAGCAGAATGACTTGGGTGTATTTTATGCAGCATAAAAGTGAAGCCTTTGAAAGATTTTTGGAGTTTAAAGCTATGGTTGAAAAACAGTTTGGTTGTTAAATAAAATGCTTGAGGTCTGATAATGGAGGAGAATACATGTCATATGAATTTTTTCAGATTCTTTGAGAGATCATGGAATCAAAAGACAGGTGACATGCAAGTATACACCTCAGCAGAAATGGTGTGGCAAGTAGGAAGAACCGTATCATTGGAGACATTGCTAGGGCAATGATGAATCAAATGAATATGCCATTGACATATTGGGCAGAGGCAATGCATATTGTAGCACATATCATTGTAGGAAGAAAATTTTAGCAAATAGTAAGCTTGAAAATCGGCACTTAGAAGATATGTCTGGACCTTAGGAGAATGCAAAAAGCAGTGGCAGCTATAGTCCATGGAGTGGTAGGTTGAGGAGTTCACAAAAAAGAGTGCGAAAATTGCAAAAGGCAAGAGGCCTATGGCTGAAAGTTTGGAGGATGAATCTATGAATGATGAGTATGGCATTCCTCATGTAAAAACTTCGGCTACTAGAAGTGTAGGAAAATATGTGCCACCACATGCAAGGGCAGTTGAAACTCCAAGTAGTGCACCTCAGTTTTTGAGGAGATCATAAAGGGTTAGTGTGGGAGCTTTTGCTCAACTGCCAAGACCCACGGAATGCTTATTGTTTCAAGCGTTCCAAGCCGAGCACTAGTGGCTACCTCTCACATAGCTGACACGCCATCCATATCTATGGGTGTAGTGAGCTTACCTTCATGCCATTCGAGTTACCTCCTCTCCTGTGCACTTCGGTAGCTCCACGATCCAAGTGCAAGCTTCAAGCAAGCTTGATCCTCCCGCTCCAAGCTCCAAGCTCCATCGCCACAAGCAAGATAAGAGAAGAGAGGAGAAGATGGAGAGCTTCTCCACCCCACGGTCCCTCACCCTCACACTCTCACTCCCTCACACTCCCTCTCTCAAGCATAAGCTCAAGCAAACAAGAACAAGAAGAACAAGAAGAAGAAGAAGAAGAAGAGGAGAGCCACTTTTTGCCACACACAAGAATGAGCTTCTCATTCACTTTTCAACTTTATATACAAAACCCTAAATCCCTTTTGGGCGGTCATCCCCTTATCCCCTTTTTTACATGCTCACCGTGGCCTAGGTCCTTTTTCCCATTGCCCTTTTATCTTCCTAGCTTCCTTCCTACCGCCCATCTACCTTTACAAATTGCACGGGTGAGAGCCCGGCGCTCTTTAAATTAAACCATGATGTGCTTGCGCTCTTTTACAAAAGTATTGATTTGTGCTTTTTCTTGTGCGCCCTTTTCCTTTATTTAGGACTTTTTTGCATTTCTTGTGCTTCCATATTTTTCTTGGCGCACCTTCGTCTTCCGTTTCACTTTTGCCTTGGCCTTTGTCTTTTGCTTTAGCTTTTTTAGATTTTTCACCTTGTTCTTCTAACGGTTAACATCCTGGGGGAGTGCTAGTCCCATGGCACTCACCGTCGTATGTAGCATGCAGAGCTTGCACCAAAGACGTGGGTGGAAGGAACTGTTGTGGTTTGCCTTGGAGGAGTTTCGATGTTGGTGCGGATGAAGGTCGTTGGTGGCACTTTGCTATTCTTATTAGCTGGTGATATGATTGTTATAGGTGGTGATAGGGCTACTCTTTGTTGGGAATGGTCACTCATAGTTGGCATGGGTGTTGGTGTTCTTGGGATGCTCATGGTGGATTCTGCTCGTGATGATTCTCTGGTGGTCTTGCATGATGAAGTAAAGGACAAGAGTTCAGAGTTGAGTGTTGATGTAGAGGTGATGGAGCTTTCGTTGGAGTCTTTAATACCTGCAATTGGAAAACCTCTCATGTGGTCTCTCCCTAAGGGGTAGCTAGTCTTCTCATCGTGCACAAGACATATTTTGATTAGTTTGGGAGACAGGTCGAACTCTAAGCAAGCCTGGAGTATTGTCCTGCACTTGAGGACCCAAATCGTGTATAGGTTATAGTGTGAATATTAAGTGAGTACACGTGCGTATTTAGGTATTACTTAGTTAGAAGACTATCGGCTTGGTTCCTTGTATAGCAATGGGTCAGTGAAGCAAATGGCTAAGTTGATAGAAAAATTTGTCGATGAAGACAGGGAGTACACTTGAAGATTGCTTGAGACATCATTATGGTCTTGTCAAGGCAATGTAGCATAATTGAGCTCCCTGATGTCTTAGCTTTTGGTAACTAGTGGCTACTTGTAGTGCTTGAAAAGTATGGTGTACTTTTCCATTATCTTTCATGCCTTGCTTACCACTGTTGATTGTAATGGCATTGAGATGGAGTGCAAAAGATTTGTGCAAGTGGTTTAGGGTGACAGGTCTAACCATAAGCGAGGCGAGCTCCCTAGGTATGTCCTGTCCTTGACGTGCCCTGAACAATTGTGGGGGATGTACAAAGGGCAAGGGGATTAGGGATGGAGCCAGCCAACCAAGGTCACTGGACGTACCTAATTTGAGGACCCCTAGGTGCGGTGTTGTGATCGTGTGTGCTTTTTTTTTTTTCCTTTTCTTTTCTTTTTTTTCTTTCTTTTCTCTTTTTTTGGTGGAAAAAATGAATACAATCAATGCCATACATTGAGGCTGTTAGCCTTTCATTTGGATTGAGAAATGTTGAAATTCAAATGCTATGAAGAATGGATATTACAGAGATGATTGTGTCACCAACCTTGATGTTAGAGGAACTGTTATTTAGATGAAGAGATACACTTGAGATTTTGCAAACCTCTTTGTAACATGTGAGACATCGAACAATTGAGGTAGCACTTGGAGTGAGCTATGCATGGACAAGGGCAGAGCTTCTTGCGAATTGAATCCTGGATGATGAAGAGACGTTCGCCCTTGTTGAGAGTGTGGCTCCTACCCGAACATAGAGTTTGGCCAAGAAGGAGGAGGTAATCGATGATTATGCTTTGGCCATGCTCAGTTGCAATATGTGCTTTCTGCAGAGGTGTCCTTGGGTTCTTGTCCAGTGGCACTTCCGTCATGGCTTTTGTTTCTTGGTATTCTTGTCACTTCCTCCATAATGGTTCTTTGTGGGGTTGGTGGTCTTGTGGTGACTTGGATATTAAACGCTTCTAGGCATTGACCTGTGTCATTCTACATTCACTTGGAAAGGCGTGAGAGTACATGCAAGTCACATGCTTCAACCATAATAAAAATGTCCAGCTAAACAAGACATCGCCAACCTGAATCCCTTAGTTTTGACTTGATGCGTATCACCTGCACTTGGTCATCATTGCTCATGGGGTGTGTTGGCCTTTGCTTCTTTTGGTATTATTTACACAGTCACAAAACACGTTGTTTATTTATGTACATGTTCATGAAACCATGTCACTCTGAGAGGATAAAAACCAATTGTAGAACTCAGGATTGTACTCGAGTGTGGCACACATATCTAGCTTCTGTGGTAGCCTACTTAGCAATAATAAATATTTGGCAACATCGAGTAGCATGGTGCCTTATCCGAGTCTACTGGAAACATGTAGCTCCTCCTCAATGAGAACTTTATCAATCAAAGGGCTCTCTAGGCTAGTTCCAGCTAGGTCCATACCTCGAACTATAGCTAGAACTCGAAATGAAGTTGGTGCCACATAGGTCGGGTCTCTTTGGAACCACCATTTGGCTAGTCGCTCCTCTGAGACTGTCATGATTTGGGCTCCAAGTTCGGCCATTGTAGCGCGGTTTTCAAACCAATGTTTTTCAAATTGGCTTCTACCCTCTGATTGTCACTTTAGTTGCTCTATCTCTAAGAGATTTGGCTGGCATAGCATTTCATTAAATGTCACGGTTAAGCATAGTTCGTCAGCCTCCTCGTCAGAGATGAGTGGCATCCATTCATGTAAGAGCTTGTCATAATGTTCGTCAAGATATTCTTGCTCTTCCCATGATAGCGGATAATGCAAATATTCCTCAAGCTGCTCCCTAGGGAATGTGCCCATGTCTGCATGAACATAGACACGTGCAAATAATTTGAGTTTAGTGTCCCACTCGGTCAAGCACTCTCCGACATCTCTATGTTCTATGAGGGCTTGCTCGGTTGCTATCTCATGCAAAGTTCTAAGGGTTTCCTTAGGCTTTAGCATAGCTGGGGGCTCAGGCCTAGATGAGCAAGATTGATCAATGCCAGGATTGCTTATGCCTTCGAGGTTTTCATGTTTCTCCTAAGGCTTTACGGTAGTTGTGTCATGGTTCTCCTCGAATGTGACCGGCGTGGTCTTAGCATCCTGTTGTGACAGTGTTTATCCACTCTTGATTGATCAATGCGAGTTTCTCTATCGGTGGATTGAGTGTCGTAAGCAATAGTTGATGGTAATTGTTGCTTTGATGTATCAGAACACATGGATGTGTCTGAGATCTCACTGCTGTTAGGAGAGATGGCAATGGGTTTATCTATGGATGAACCAGACACTTTGTTCATCATCTCTTCAGTACTCTTGGTCCTAATCTTCTTGTCGTCTGCAGTAGCTTGCAACTATCGTTGTTTTCATTATTTTCTTCTCTTTCTCTTGGGCACTAGAGGTGTATCCTTTAAGGACTCAGGATCCTAAACTAGATCAATAGTTGATGTGCTTGGTTGGGCCTTAGCATTCTCTTTTTGTGGCATGTCATCATGGGATTTTGCTACGGCCTCACTAGGCTAGACAAACTTGCTAGGTTATGAGGGTTCAACTACCTCTCTTTTTGGAGAGTCTAGCTATCCAGCTAATTCTCCTCTGTTTAGCCCCGCATTCGATTGCATTGACAGTTGCTCTTGGTTAGGCATTTGCTCTAGATTTTTGTCCTTATCTATTAGAACCCGCCTCCATTGCTTCTTGTCAAGGTGAGTGTTGTGTTTAGAGCTGTTGTTCTCTTGCTCTGGAGGTTTGGGCGACTCTAGTGTAGAACCATGGGATGGTTTAGAGTTTTTGTCATGTAGGCTTGGAAGAAACCAATTGAAGAAGTCAGGGTTGTATTGATGGGAAGCATAGAGATCTAGGATTGCAGGGTCTTGAGTGAGGCATAAGACATATGCACTGACATCAAGTATTGTTAACCCCAACACGAAGAAAGCAAAAGAAAGCGGAAAAGACGCAGGGCAAAGGCGGAAAAAAAGGTAGCCCGACTGAAGAAAGAAGAGGAAAAAAGACCAAAAGTGCAAGGGCAACCTTAAAAGTCCAAGGCAAATGCAAAAGGGGAAAGGCGCATTTTAAAATAAAAAGGCGCACCCTGAAATCTTGTAAAAGAGTACCGAGCTCTCACCCATGCAATTTGTAAATGTAGACAGGCGGTGGAAAGGAAGCTAGGAGGATAGACAGACAATGAGAGAAGGGGCCTAGGCTAATGGCCGGCCATGTAAAAAAAGGGGGATGACCGCCCATGGAAATTAGGGCATGTATATAAAGTTAAAAAGTGAATGAGAAGCTCATTCTCGTGTGTGGCAGAAAGCTTCTTCTTCTTCTCCTCTTGTTTCTTGCCTTCTTGCTTGTGCTTGAGAGAGGGATTGAGAGAGTGTGAGGGAGTGAGGGAGTAATTGTGTGAGAGTGAGGGATCTTGGAGAAGAAGCTCTCCATCTTCTCTCTTCATCTTCTCCTCCTCTCTTCTCTTCTCTTGTCTCGTGCGTGGCTATGGAGGATGAAGCTCATGGGAGAGGGATTGAGGTTGCTTGAGCTTGCCTCAAGGATCGTGGAGCTGCCGGTGTGCAAGAGAGAGGAGGGTACTCGATCGAGCATCAAGGTAAGCTCACTACACCCGTAAGGTAGGCATTGCGCGTCGGCTATGTGAGAGGTAGCCATGGCTGCTCAGTTCGAAACACTTGAGCAATAAGTGGTCCGTAGGTCTCGGGGTAGAGCTTGAAGAGCTCCCACATTTTGGTTCCGTTGCCGGGACCGACGGAATTGAGCTTTGAGCGCCGCATGCATCAGATCGAGCATGGAAGTAGGGTTTGTAGCCTGAACCAGTGCTCGAGATAACTAGGAGACTTAGGAGGGTTTAATCTGAGGAAGAGGTAAGTATTTGGGTTTGTTGGAAGCATTAGATTAGGACTACTGTTCTGCATTTCTATTTTGCATATTGGCTGCACTAGATTAAGGTTAGATTAGGGTAAGACCAGAGAAAATAGAGGTTCTAGCTGCTGCTGGAAACAAGAAAATAGGGGACCAGATTCAAGTTTCTGGGTGAAACAGGGACAGGAAACTGGTTGTAAGGTGTTGCAGTGCTGGGAAAGAACCTTAAGAGGCCTGGGAGGCCAGGACAGACCTCATTTTCTTAGTTGGCTTTGTTTGTGTGTGTGTGTGTGTGAGAGAGAGAGAGAGAGAGAGTTTCTGGTTCACAGGACGAGGAAACGCGACTCCGATTCTAGGTGCATTCATTTCGTTCTGCTTCAGGTGAGTCCAACGTGTTCCATTGGCTCTTTAATCGATCATGGGAAGTTTGTGGTGATGAGTGCAACAGGCATTAGGAAGGATTCAAACATGCCGGAATCGCGCCCGCCGCCGATGCAGTCGAACCAACCTACAGTGGTCCGATCCCCAAAATCGGACCACTCAAATTCTGGAGTCGGACCGTCCAACTCCCAGGATCAGACCATCCGGCTGAGAGAGAGTCGAACCAGACTGGTCTGATTCCCAGAATCGGACCGTCCTGATCGGACATGCCACGTGGCACTCGGACTGCTCCTTATAATCGGACGCTCAACCGTCTGATCTAACCATCCTTCGAACCACTTGGACTAGCCTGTCCGATCAAACACCTCGTCCGATCGAAGAAATCGGACCCACCCATGTCCGAATCGGACTAGTCCAGAATCGGATAGTCGGACCAGACTGGTCCGATTGCCAGAATCAGACCGTCCGACTCTCAGAATCGAACCATCCGACTCTCAGAGTCGGACCATCCCGGTCCAATTCCCAAAATCGGACCATCTTGCCAAAACACAAAGATAAGGATCTTTTGTTGACCTGACCCCAGGACGCAACCTTGAACACCCCCAGAACCCAATTTGGCCATTAGAACCTCAGAGATTAATCGAACTCAGGGTGCGGAAAGACTATATAATAGTCGGGAACCGAGTTGAAAACTCAAATTAGGCTAAGAACGTGGGTAGAAACAAGGTGGAATTTGCATTAAACTCTTTCTGCATCGGCATTTCACTTTTGTGCTCCACTAAACCTGTACAGCAAGAAAAGAGAAAAGCCTGTTTTTGCACCAAGCACCATGAAAGCACTAAGCACAACGTCTAAGTAAGGATCGACGCTGCTTTCAAATAACAAGGAATACATCTGGATACCTAATAACATTAAGGAACCCACTAGTAGGAGGAGACCCCAAGACTTAGACAGGTGCCTGAGCGCCCTACTAGTAGTACCTGGAGAAAACACAAAGACACGGGAAGCAATAAGATAGAGGAGTGGAAGCTGCTGGAGCTGATTGGATTCATCGACAATCTCGTGGAGCTGGAAGTAGAAACAATGTCGAGATTAAGAGGCGATCAAGGGGAAGACCAATTAGACTTAGGAGAATTTCCAACTTCGGTCCAGGAACTGGTACACGACTACGATCTACTCACCAGGACTGAGACCCAAGGTAGACCTGTAGAGGAAGTGGTGGCTAACCTGGAAGAAGAGAGAAGAGCTATCAAGAGAGCGTTGGAAGGCATAATTGCCTACAACCATAAGCAAAGGGCTAGAAGGCTGCAACAAGACGTGGATATGTACGAGGCTAGACGAGTACTAGACCTAGCTAGGGCAGCCAAGTCTGGACCGAATGTAGAGGGAATGGGCAGCAGAGGTTGGCATGACATTGAGTGAACTGGTGGCAAAGCGACTCATTCACAATACATCCGTGGAGCAAAGTGCTACTGCCCTAGCCACCGCGCTACTGTCAAGATTGGGAATCATGCAAGGGGCTAAAGGGTAGGCTAGAATCCCCATAGTAGCGAAACAACTAGCTCGATACGAACCTAGCAGTGACCCGTACAGCTTCATGGAGCAGTTCAAACAAGTATGTGAGGCGAACGGTCTTACTGACCCTGCGCAACGAGCTCAAGCCTTCGGCCTGTGATTAGGCGACAAGGCAAGGACCTGGTAATCTAGTTTGGATGATGCAGAACGTACAAACTTCACTCATCTTAAGGGCCTCTTCATCAAGTGGTTTTCGGAGGCAGGGTATTCGGACAACCTCATTGTTAGGTTGATGAATATCAGTCAAAGGGAGAAGGAGGACGTTACGGATTACGTTACCCAGGTGCGCAGTCTCTATAAGAGAATCCATGCTAATGAGTGACCTACCGAGAGGGTAGTGTCTACAGTATTCATGAACATGATTCGAAGCGAGGAGCTCTACAAGGCTTTGGCCATTAACTCCACCTTACAACGAGACATGCTAGCTCGAGTCTTCAAGGAGGCAATACGCGTAGATGATCAACTCAGGGAACGTAGCATGAGAATTACCAACCGAGATAGTGTGAGCCAGAGGGACCCTGAGAGATCAGCCATCTTAGGGGAAAAAGTAACTGCTAGCGCGCAGGACAAGGGAAAGAGTGTGGACCACGACCAAGGGATGGCAGAGATGAGAATGGAGATTGCGCAATTGCAAGAGCTCGTTAGAAAGCCTATGAGATTGCATGTACAATGTGTATACTGCGGTGGCAATCACCTCCCAGTGGAGTGCCAAGATCCTAGATCTCGACCGTGCTCAAACTGCGGTAGATTCGGACATGATGTAGCGCATTGCAGAATCCCGAGGAGACTCCCATATACGTAGTAGTACAATCCTCCATACTTAGGTAATAGGCCACCTAATTTCTTTGGCAGGGGAACCCAGTTAGCTCTTCCAGCACCAACTGGCCCAAGACATGTCGTGCCTAGGTTGGAGATGAACCCAACTGGTATACCCAGGCCACCAGGGCCTTTTGTGACTCACCCACCTAGCGATGCTCCTGTTCACTTTATGGAGGAGCCTAATGAGGAAGAGACATATGTCAATCCTTATGTATCCTACAACGAGGAGGGCAACCCAGTCCTGATGGACTATCGGCCAGTGCCGGTGATGGCTTTAAGAAGAGGACGAGGCAGAGGCTTTGGAGGGCCAAGCCAGGATCCAGTCACATGCTGGACTTGCGGCCACCCAGGCCACATTTCATCACGCTGCCCAGAGCGGGAACAAGCTAACAAGGACAAAGCGGATCTCCGATGCACAGAGTGTGGAATCACACATCTGTTTCCTGACTGTCCTAGGCGGAAGCCATCAACGAGCACTGCCAACATGCCATCGATGCCTTTGGGGCTCTTTGGAGTTGAAACTTTCGGTAGTGAGGATACGCCCATCCCACTACATGCTATGACGCGAGCTCAAACGAAACAAGCAGGCATCTCCTTTCCAGGGCCAAGGGACCTTGATGCAACCTCGATAGGGAAGAAAAGCTGGAGGAGACGGAAAAAGAGAACTGATGCAAAGATAACCCTTAAAACCGAGGAAACGACTACGCTGGTAACGAGAAAGAGGGTCACAGACGCAGAGGCATAGACCTCGGCTCCTAAGACAGCAAAGCTAGGGAGTTCCAAGTTAGGGGAATATCCCCATCCCAAATGGCAACTCGAAGCTATAGCCAAGGTCAAGGAGTGGGTCAAGGACGCCCAAAAGCACCTCGAAGATGCTGAACCCATATTGGAAGACCCTATGGACGACTTCTCCAGTGTTAGCACACGAGTCTCACCCTCAAAACCATAGGCTGGGATCATGCCTGCACCACTAGGAGCGACTCAGCAGCAAGGCCGGGGGGAAGCTTACCAGGGCAGACAGAATGCATGGCCTAGAATTGCCAGCCTCAGAGGAAGACAAGGGTCCAATAGCCTCCTCACAACTTTGCTATCCACCCCAGTAACTCTAAGCCTGGAGGATCTGCTTAGGCAAAATCACTCCTTGTGGCAGGAGTTAAAAGACTCGATCGAGGGACACGCAGAACTTGCGGGTACTGATCCGCAAGATCACGATGCAGTTATACAGATCCCAAGTCTAACTCTACACGTAGATCCTAAGTCTTTGCACATCAATGCTTTTTGGGAAGGCACTGAAATGCACGCAGTTTTGCCCGTCCTAGCCTTAGGAGACATGACTCAGAAAGGAATTGTAGACACATGTGCCGGTGTTAGTGTGCTAAACCATGTGGTCCTAGAGGCATGGGGAAACCCTCCCGTAGAGACTGCTAGATTCAATGTCACGCTAGCAAACGGAATGAAGGTAAGACCATTTGGAGTCTTAAAGAATTGGCCGGTAAAGATTGCCGGTGTGCAATTCTCGGTAAACTTCATTGTCATGGAGTGGATTACGACATACTATTAGGCCGACCTTGGATGAGGAATGCACAAGTCATAGAGGATTGGGGCAATGGATTGATTTTCCTAGGGAACAGAACTAGTGCAGTGAGGGTGGAGATGGACACTTGGACGACAATGCCTGTTGACCTGGCTGCCATCTCCGCCATGCTAAAAGGTGATACTCAAACAACCAAGCCCTATGGATCGCTAGCTAGATATATTCCTTGCCCTAAGGATGAGAGGGATTGGATCCATGTGCTGGCAACCATTGACCTACCATTCTCGAATGAGGAAGGACCACATCAGCAGGCTGCTAAAACCGCTACCGTGCCAACTGAGGAGCCAGTTGTGCCGCTTTGCATGATGGTAGGAAGCTCGCTCAACCCAGGCAAACCGGCCTCGTCCTGCATCCCCAACAACAAACTAGAGCTTCAGGAGATCGTAGAGTATCTGACCGATAAATTGAACGGCAATTTGGCCGCTAACTTAAAACCTCTCCGTGACCTTTTAGCTAAACCAGAATGGAAATGGAACAAAGTCCATGACCTGAACTTGTTATATAACTGGGCTTTAGTTACTGACGACAAGGAGAGTGAAGAGGGAAGCTTAGGGGATGATGAGCAGTCAGAAGGACAGGACCCGGACGATGAGGAGTATGAGGACTATCGCTCTACGTCAAACGCACCAAGGGAGACTTGCCAGTCCACCTAAGGTGCAGGAGGCTAAAAGAGGAGGCCAAGAAGCAAGCAAGGGGCTCGAAAGCGGAAAGGCAGAGGAAACCACAGGATCTACCCAAACGGTTTACAAAATTTAAAAAGGGTGACAGAGTGGTGGTCCTGCTAGGTGCAAAAAGACAAGGTCAGACTAGTGAACCGATAGAGGAACCCGCCAACGTCAAAAAGGTTAACTTGGCTGGGAAAGGCGAAAAACCAAGACCGATGTTCGTTGCAGATGACTTGGCGGAGGAGGAAGAGACCAAATTTGTTGCGCTCCTGCAAGAGTACATTGACGTGTTTGCCTGGACATTGGACGCAAACTTAAGGGAGTCGACCCTAGGGTCATGACTCATAACATCCCAATGATTCCAGATGCAGTGCCAACAAAACAACGGCCTTACCCCATGAATCCTAAAGACGCCCATGCAGTGAAGGAGGAGATTGATAAACTCATGAGGGCAGGTTTCATATATGAGATCGAGCACACGGACTGGGTGTCACCTATCGTGATTGTCATGAAGAAAAATGGAAAAATCTGAGTGTGTGTAAATGCCACTATGAAAAGGGATAATTATCATTTACCTTACACTGAGCACATGCTGGAGAGGTAGCAGGGAAGGAAGCCTATAATTTTCTAGATGGTTTCTCGGGTTACAATCAAGTGCAAGTGCACCCCGACGACAGGCATAAGACTGCCTTTGCCACCGAATGGGGCGTATTCGCCTACATTGTCATGCCTTTTGGGCTAATGAACGTACCTGCAACTTTCCAGCGCCTAATGTGCACTATCTTTAAAGACATGCTTAGGCGCGAACTGGAAGTGTTCGTAGACGACCTATGTTTACACTCTAGTTGGGACGAACACTTGAAGAAATTGAGAGCTGTCTTTGAAAGGTGTAGGCTGTACCACCTCTCGCTAAACCCCTTAAAGTGCCAGTTCTGGGTAAAACACAGATGCATCTTGGGGCACGTAGTGTCAAGGAACGGCATTGCCACTGACTTTTCCAAAGTCAGAGTCATTGTTGACCTACCGCCACCCGACAACTACAAGGGAGTTTAGTGCTTCCTGGGACACACTAGATATTATCGACGATTTGTGCTAAATTATGCATTAATAGCTAGACCTTTGTACAAGCTATTGATAGTGTTTGAGTGGACGGAGGAATGCCAGCATGCATATGAAGAATTGAAAAAGGCTCTTATGACTGCACCAATCTTGCGAGCCCTAGACTAGAACGTAACGTTCCATGTGCACATAGACGCCTCTAAGTTTGCTATTGGAGCCGTGTTATGCCAGCCTGGTGAGCATAACTTGGATTACCCGGTGAGTTTTGCCAGCAGGCAGCTCACATAAATCGAGATGAACTATTCCATGACAGAAAGGGAGGGGTTGGCCATGGTATTTGCGGTAAAGAAATTTAGGGGCATTACCTGTTGGCCACTCCCTTTGTCTTCTTCGTTGACCATCAAGCCCTACTGTATCTTGTGAACAAGCCTTGCGCTACGGGGCGCATAGCTAGATGGTTACTCCTTTTACTGGAGTTCGACTTCTCTCTGGTTGTACGCAAAGGAAAGCAGCACTACATGGCTGACCACATGTCCCCCATACCCACAGGAGAAGCTGTTGGATAAGGCGTACCTGATGATTTACTGGACGTCCATCTTTTTAACTTGTCTAATGAACGAGAATTGTTTAGAGCGGATCTGACGCCATATTGGGCCGATGACATAGTGCAAGTGCTAGAAAAAGGACTACCAAAGCAACCCATTGAGAAGGCCAGGCTGAAGAGACTTATCCTGAAAATTCAGCCCTACCAACTGATAGTTGGCCAACTCTACAGGCTGGGACAAGATGGTTTATTGCGCAGATGCGTGTGTGAGCATGAGATGCATGACGCATTAAACGAAGCACATGGCGGAATCGCTGGAGGACACTTTAGTGGGGACACAACAGTCCGAAAGGTGCTACAATCCCAACTATGGTGGCCCACCCTATTCCGCGATGCAGCTAAATTTGTAAAGCACTGCGATGAGTGCAAAAGGACCAAAGTGCCTATGCAAAAGGACAAGATGGAGTTGACCCCTGTCATAGCCCAACAACCCTTTGAAAAATGGGGCATCGATTCTATTGGATCTGTTAGTCCTACATCACAATATTCCCAAGCTCGATACATCATAGTGGCAACCGACTATTTAACGAAATGGACAGAGGCACGAGCCACGAGGAAGAACGATGCTAGGACCACCGCAAAGTTCTTGTGGGAGCATGTCATTTCACGGTTTGGTTGTCCAATCGAACTTGTAAGCGACCAAGGCACACACTTCATTAATGAAGTGATTACCCACTTGCTCTCTACTTTCCTAATAATTCATCGGAAGTCCTCTCCCTATTACCCTCAGACTAATGGCTAAGCCGAATCCACGAACAAAATCCTAGTCAATGTGCTTACAAAAGTTGTGTCTACTTCGAGAAGTGACTGGGACAACAAGCTAATGGTGGCCTTGTGGGCCTATCGCATGGCTTATAAAATGGCTAATCGCATGGCTTATAAAATGGCTATAGGATAGACGCCCTTTAGGCTGACTTACGGAACTGAAGCCATTTTGCCCGTAGAATTCTTCATCCCTAGTTTGAGGCTAGCAGTCGAGGAGCGTTGGGAGGGAAGAGAGGCTTGGATCAACCGCTTAGTAGAACTTGAGCACTTAATGGAGACCTGACTCCTCGCCACTCACTCTCTGATTTGTGAAAAGGCTCGACAAAAGATGTGGTTTGACAAGCACGTCATGCAGCGAGACTTCAAACAAGGGGACCTTGTTCTGCTATACTCGGTAAAAGGACATAAACAGAAGATGAAGTTTCGGGGACTAGGGCCTTTCAGAGTACACGTGATCGATAGGACCGGGAATGTCGAGTTAGAGACACTTGACGATGAGGGAATAGGCTTTTTTAATGGCAGCCGCATTAAAAATTACTATCCTCCTTCACATCCATTACATGAGCCACCCATGCTAGAACCCCCACTGAACGTCCGCATGGCTACTGTAACTGGCCTGACAGATCAGGACAAAGAAGCAGTGGCACCGGCATACCTGCAGCTCACAGTTGCAGCAGGAGCGGTGTATTCTTTCGATGCCTTAATTGATGAAGGTGCTGACTACAACATCCTAACACATGACCATTGGACACACATTGGTCAACTGCAACTACAGCCCACTAACGCTAAACTCACCCCATTTGGGGGTACCGCTTACCCACTCCTAGGGAAATGCAAGGTGGTTGTTTCCATCGAGTTTGAAAGTTTACCAGCCTTCTTCCATGTGTTACCTGACACTAAGGACGCTGGTAATGTATCACTATTAGGTCGCACTTTCAAGAAACAAACCAACTGTAATGTGGATTACAACCTAAATCACATACATCTTGCTATCGGCAATGTGCGCATAGTGACGACTTTCAGCAAGGGCTGCCCTAACTCCCCCACTTTTACGAAGCCGCTGGTAGAAACCCCTATGACCACACTTCAGCCCGAGTCTAAACAGACGGAAACTACGGCCTCGTGCCAAATTCTCAACCCCAGACCCATGCCCACCAAGAGCGCTCACAAGGCCAAAGAGTCCAAGTTTCTATGGGTGCCGAAACGGCAAAAACCACATCCAGGTAAACCACCTAAGTATGATCCTAAACATCCAAATTATCAATCGTCCTGACCTAAGAGGCAGTCTAGGCGCTATTGATGTAGACACACAACCACGCCGCGTTGGATTCCCAAAGGCCTCTTGCGGGCACAAGGATACCACGAGGGCAATCCCTGGATTTGGGTGCCTAAAAATGGCCAGCTAAGAAGCTCATCTACAAGCAATCTCACCCTAACGAGAGAGGTTTGCACAAGTGGTGCCCAGAACACAGTTAACAGGCCAGGGCCAGTGGTGGCTAGCAAGCCTCAGCTCATCTATCCACCAAAGCAAATGCCCCAGGCCTTAAACCTACCTAATCCTGAGAACTTACAAACCACGATGACTGCTTACTCAGAACCGAGTACAACCCCCATGCCTCTAGAGCTTCCTACAGCATCTCAAAGTGCTTCCCATTGCGAGGCCCGACCCGTGACACCGATGAGAAAGTCACAACTATCTAGTCCAGTTGCACCAGCCCCACCAGAGGGTCTTAAATCTTCGTACGCAATATGACCTTTCCTCTCTTTGGCTAAGGACCTTGCCGCAACTTTTGGGGATGATTTAATAACCTGCATTAAAATGTTAGATGAAACTTTCACTACATTTGCTAGAAGCTACGAGAGGCTAGACCTAGGTCTTCTTGACGAAATGCTTGCTTCGGATGTTCGTGCATTACCATGCACTTGGGAGGAATACGAACTTATGACCACTAAAGTTTCCAAAATTGCTGTCGAATTGATAGCAAACGATGAAATCTCGAAGGATCGGGCTGCACTCAAAAGACTTATCACTTCTTATCGTAAGCCTCCACGTTCTGCTCTTGAACAGGAGCTGCAAGAGCTCACGCAGATGGCAAGCTCACCTTCCATATTCTTGCAGCAGTGGTTTATGCTAAGGATCCAATGGGAGAAAAAAGGTTGTTGCATAATGACCAATGCTGAGCAACGCATGGCAATCAAAACTATCGAATATGACCCCACTTACGTGGCACCTATCTCGTTTAGGGTCTTGGCCATCACCCGTGATCAGCATTTGGACGCCCACCCCTACATTGACCAATTCCTCACCAAAGAGGAATTACATGTTGCCAGTCGCCTCAGTACCCGAGATCTCTTCCACGACGTTTTGACCTACATTTCCCAAGTCTCCATCCAACCATCTACTCTGGATTGTCATGCCCAACTCAAATACAATCCAAACTTCTATGATTGGCTATTGGCTAGGTAAGTCAACCCATGCGAAACTGTGCTTACCTCGCCCTTCCTGTGCTAATCCTAGGAAGGATTCTTTGAAAGATTCCTAACGGAGGGGGAAGCAAGGTGAGCAAGAGCAGAGCAAGGTAAGCAAGAGCAGAGCAAAGATGAAAAGTTATGTTATCTAGCTAGCAGATTGTTATAATTAAGAAAGTTTCTATGGAAGAATATTGCAGAATAAAACAATAGCAATGGTCAAGCCTCTAAGCAATTGTACCCACTTTGGGCCCATATATTTTTCTCTCAAACTTAGTTCTAATTAGAAATAAGCCGATTGTTAGGCATTAATGTTGGCATGGTGTGTTGACAGGTCACCACCATGGCAGGACAGGATAAAGGAGACAAACTACCATCCTCAGAAGAGGAAATGACCAAATTCGGCATCACCATCGAGACGCACGGATTCAGTCACTTCACTTTCAAGCACACACTGAATTTGGACGAAGCCATCATGGAGGAACTCGCGATCAAAGACTTAGTGGACAGATGCCATCT
Source organism: Lygodium microphyllum (assembly GCF_053477565.2). Taxonomy (NCBI): domain Eukaryota; kingdom Viridiplantae; phylum Streptophyta; class Polypodiopsida; order Schizaeales; family Lygodiaceae; genus Lygodium; species Lygodium microphyllum. Next base: position 83,273,140 of record NC_141162.1, read on the forward strand.
CCACAAGTATGTGGAGAAGGTGGGGCAGGCGATGGATTACAGCATGTGCGCAGATTTCCAGAGAAATTTTGACAAAAGTAGGAATTGTGGCACCGTCACAATAAGGACAGGGGAGCAAGAAAGGAGAATCGAAGTGCCCCTCAATGCAACAATCGTAGAAAAGGCCCTGGGGCTTGTGCCAAAGAAAGAGAGAAGGCCAAGGCGAGACGTTTACACCATGCTAGGGGTCAAGAAAGAAGCGGTGCATACTGTGGATGGAATCAGCTTGGCTGACATCGCAGACCCAGCGGTGAAACTACAAGCAAAAATGATCCATACCCTCTTCTCGGGCCAACGTTACAATGCGCTGATGAACATGATCGGGGTCCCACTATTGGAAAGCATAGCAGCAGGAGCCCCTGAAGAAATAGACTGGAATGGATTCGTACAGAAGATCATTCAAAGTTCAGCTGCCCTCCTCACTCCAATAGAAGCACCAGCAGAAGGAGAGTCCCCTGCCTCAACAGCGCGCTCTGCAAGGAAGAAACCTGCATCAAAAGCAGCTACAATCAGATACGGGGGCATCCTGCCAGCCATCATAGATGAAGCAATAAAGAATGAGGGCGTCATGGAGGAGGAAGTGGCGCATCAAAGCTCAGCTCACCACGAAGGAGGGGAATCAAGCGAAAGAACAGTAAGCGACAAGGGAGAGCAGGAAGTGCCGCCTCCACGAGCGACCAAACCCACAGAACAAAGCAAAAGTGATAGGAGACAGAAGGAGAAGAAAGAGAAATTAAGTAAGGAAGAACGGGCTGACATCAAAAAAGCTAAAAAAGAGTCTTGAAGGGCCGAGGAAGAAAGGAGGAGGAAAGAGGAGGAGGAGCTCGCCAGAATAGGAGAGGAGTCAAAGAAGGCGGAAGAGGATAGGAAAAGGAGGGCAGAGGAAGAAGCCGAGGAGCAGCGACTCAAGGAACTGGCCGAACTGGCAGAAGCTACCCGAAGGTCGGTAGAAGAGACCCATGGGGGCAGAGAACTCGAACCCGCAAGCCCTGGCCATAAAGCCGAAGCCAGCACAAGTGTGGAAGCAGCACCGGTGGTCATAGGCAAGGGCAAGTCCCTCCTACATCCACTCCCTCCCTCCTTTGTGCCAACAACAGCTGAAATTACGACCGCAACCGCTGCACAACCCACGCCTCCTCTCGACGCGGCACAGCTCATGACCATGGTGTAGATGCTAGTGAGCAAGGTGGCCGAAATTGTCCCTGAAACTTGATTAAAAAGGCCCGCCACCGCGCAGATGTAGAGTCACGGCAAGACCCCAAACGACAAAGGCTGGAGGCTCGACCACCACGCCCAATACTCCCATACCTGTCGTAGACTATGACGCATATGTGGCCGAGTTACAGACACAACTGGACAAGGCAAAAGAAGAAAAGAAGGTGGCCCTGCTGGAACTAGAGAAAGAAAAGGAGACGTCAGCGGCCCTCAGGCTAGAGGTCTCAAGGCAGGAAGCTGACAGACAGAGAGAGATAAAGGCCCTGCAAGACCAGCTAGAAGAGAAAATGAAGGAAGCCCAAACCAATGAAAGCCGCCTTAGGCAAAGGTTAGAGGATGAGGAGCAGAGCCTGGTGGCGGAACAAAGGAACCTAAAACTATTGATGCAGCAATACAGTGATCTCCAGCAAAGGGTGGCCCAAGTGGAAAAGCTCTACCGGGAGGTTCAAGAAGGCGAAGCCACTATTCCACAAGAACTTACCGTGGAGCCCTAGTCATGGTATGAGCAAGAAGAACAGAACAGGCTAATCAGGGAAATTGAATTCCTGAAAAATGAAGGGCCGGGGGTCTCAGCAGAGCTGAAGCAAAACAACTGCAGGATGAAGTGCAGAGCTTCCAAGATGCGCTGGAGACCTCCCAGGAAGACGTGGAAGCCCTCATGGCCATGACCTTTAATCAGAAGAGGCTGTTCCGCGTTGAAATCTAGAGCCTAGAATAGTTGGTACAAGAGAAATTAGAAATCCTGGCCGAAGCGCACCACAGGCTCAGCATTGTTGATCAAGCAAGAGGGATCGCTGAAGAACAGCTCGCTCAGAAACTAAGAGAAAGAAACCACTTATGGTTTTTATCAAATGAGCAGCAACATGTATTAACCACCCTAGCGGGCCAGCTAGAGGAACAAAGGCAAAAGATGGAGGAGAGAGCCATGGAGTGGGAAAGAAAGAACTTTGACAGGGTGAGGGACTTAACAGAACGCCTTGCGGTGGCAGAATGTGAAAGAATGCTGGCCGAAGCTAGGGTTGAGGCTGCAGAGATAACCACTAAGACCCAACAACATGCCTTTCTCAACACGGTGCTCCACGTGACACAAGCCGAGGGCGATGATACAGTGGAACAGGTAAAAAGAAAGTTGGAGCTAAGCATCCGGGCGCTAAGATACGGCCTTTAAGAGTGTGAGCTTCCAACAAGTACAGGAATAATTAAAGAGCAACAGTTCTACTACCTGCACTGTACGGGCCTTTCCACTGCGGAGCTCAAGGAGTTGGGTTTTCAGGAGCAGGAGCAGCCACCGCCACCACCACCAGTTGTTCCTCCTATGGTAGAGCGAAATGTCGAAGAGGGCCCGGACTTCGAGCAAGATGATGGCGAAGAGCCACAAAGGATGCCGAGTCCGCCTCAACCCGAGATCCCACAGGAGGAACCTGTCGATGCCAAGCTACCTGAACACATAATTGCAGCAAGGAGAAGGAGGCAAGAGTTAGCAGAGGAGGCCCAACGCCGAGTATGCGTACTTCCACGGCAACTTCCTAAGGAGCCCATGCCACTGAGAAATGATACACATCCTGTAGATTGGCCCCAGGAGTTGGTCATATGGTGCCAGAGAGAGCTACATAAGAGGCCATTAGAGCTTTCATTCGCTTTTCCACGCTCCATGGACCGGGCCCTACCTTTAGGAGTCATAGCCAAGATCAAAGATCTGGCTAACGAACTCGCAAACAGATGGATGGAAGATAAAAGCATAATAATGACCAGGTGGAGACAAGAGCCACGAGAATACTGGGAAGACAAGGTCGGTCTGGTTTCCAAATCTGTCCAAGGCTACGAGGCACAGCCGAAATGGCGGAGGAGGATTTGGGACACCAATTTTGATGCCTGGACCACATTTTGTAGCTCCCTCCCCGAAGAGCGTAATGATCCCATCTACATGCCCTACCCCCGTAGGCATGGAGTGGATTACAACAGAGATTTGCATGGGGATTTTTACTTCCCGAGAATCTATAATGTAAATGCTAGAAGCCCGGAGGAGTGCTTAGTATTTAGGGTAGAAGATATGCTTCCCTCCATAAATCGTTTCCTTGTAGATTTCTCTTCCTGCCCCGATCCAGCATTCTTAACCGCTTGTAATTACCTCCGACTTCTCAAATTCCTGCTACTCCAAAAACCTGCAGCAGAGAAAGCCCATCTCCCTCCACTCTTTTTTTATCTTAACCTAGGAATAAATAGTAGAGCCATGACGAGGTTGATGATGTGCGCTACTCTCCTCCCAGCCTTCTACTTAGGGCTATTAGAAAATATGAGTGACACCCATTTTGCAAGGTGTAATCACCCCTTTTTGTCCACCACTCCTCTAAGAGCTAGAGCCGGTATTAAGGAATACCTACAAACTCGCGCATTTTTATGATAATGCCCGCGACCGCCCCGTGACTAAATAGGTGCCCCATACCTTGCCCGATGTACTCTCTCTCATTCACCCAAAAAAAAAAAGAACAGAAAAGAACAAAAAACAAGAGAAAAGAAAAGAAAATAAAAGAAAAGAAAAGGAAAGAAAAGAAAGTGCTTGCAGTCTTCATTCACTATTATGGTGCACCATACTCACTGCATCTAGAGTCCTCTCTAGCCCCTCCCCCACTTCACACTTAGGGCACATCAAGGGCAGGACTTTCAAACCTGTCACCCTGAGTTTTGCACCGCACCTCAGAAGCCGCACAAACTGGGTCCTCAAGTGTGGGACATTACCAAGGGCTTGCCCAAGGTTAGACCCATCTCCCAGTTCCATTGGCACGGGCACCATGCACTACACAATGAGACAGACACACCCCCTAGGAAGTGCACCACTTTTCTTGCAGGTTATGTTCATGTTTCAAGAACGGGCTGCTTGGCTGAAGGCGATCATCTACTACATCCTCCAATGACAATGAATTTTTCCAGAAGTCGGACATGACTCCATTACTGCAACTTCAGGAGCTTCGCTGCGAAGGTCTCAATGGCTCAATAGATTTCATGTTGACAACCATCCGCCTCTACTGATGGGCTGCCATTGGCATAGATCTTGGAACCTCACCGTCCGATGATCCATGCCCACTGCCTCAAGATCTACGGATCGCTTATTAGCACCACAAGCCTGAAGACTTTCAACTCAAAACTAAAGATCCTCTACTCCCAGATAAGGGTTTTTAGCCCAGGCCACGGCTTTTCAAGGCAAACAGCGTTCAGGGGGTTTCTCCAGAATAAATCCCTCCAATACCATCCTCCTAAAGGTTTGCTTATTGTTTCAAGTGTTTTGGATACTCAAAAGACGACCGGCTCCATAGGGGCGCCAGAACAGTGAGAAAGATGCCGAGAATTGTCAGAAAGACTAAAGCACGCTGGAATCTCTCCTAGTCATCGTCATCAAACTCCATCACCTCTCATTCACAAGCCTCAGTGTCCTCTACCCACCAGTTACACCTAGCAATAGCATCATCTATCCCACTACTTCCCACCGCAGTGCCATGGGACTGGCACTCGTCTAGAAGGGGGGTAATGTTAACCCCAACACGAAGAAAGCAAAAGAAAGCAGAAAAGACGCAGGGCAAAGGCAAAAAAAAAGGTAGCCCGACTGAAGAAAGAAGAGGAAAAAAGACCAAAAGCGCAAGGGCAACCTTAAAAGTCCAAGGCAAATGCAGAAGGGGAAAGGCGCATTTTAAAATAAAAAGGCGCACCCTAAAATCTTGTAAAAAAGCGTCGGGCTCTCACCCGTGTAATTTGTAAATGTAGACAGGCAGTAGAAAGAAAGCTAGGAGGATAGACGGACAATGAGAAAAGGGGCCTAGGCTAATGGCCGGCCATGTAAAAAAAGGGGGATGACCGCCCATGGAAATTAGGGCATGTATATAAAGTTAAAAAGTGAATGAGAAGCTCATTCTCGTGTGTGGCAGAAAGCTTCTTCTTCTTCTCCTCTTGTTTCTTGCCTACTTGCTTGTGCTTGAGAGAGGGATTGAGAGAGTGTGAGGGAGTGATTGTGTGAGAGTGAGGGATCTTGGAGAAGAAGCTCTCCATCTTCTCTCTTCATCTTCTCCTCCTCTCTTCTCCTCTTGTCTCGTGCATGGCTATGGAGGATGAAGCTCATGGGAGAGGGATTGAGGTTGCTTGAGCTTGCCTCAAGGATCGTGGAGCTGCCAGTGTGCAAGAGAGAGGAGGGTACTCGATCAAGCATCAAGATAAGCTCACTACACCCGTAAGGTAGGCATTGCGCATCGGCTATGTGAGAGGTAGCCATCTTGCTTGTGCTTGAGAGAGGGATTGAGAGAGTGTGAGGGAGTGATTGTGTGAGAGTGAGGGATCTTGGAGAAGAAGCTCTCCATCTTCTCTCTTCATCTTCTCCTCCTCTCTTCTCCTCTTGTCTCGTGCATGGCTATGGAGGATGAAGCTCATGGGAGAGGGATTGAGGTTGCTTGAGCTTGCCTCAAGGATCGTGGAGCTGCCAGTGTGCAAGAGAGAGGAGGGTACTCGATCAAGCATCAAGATAAGCTCACTACACCCGTAAGGTAGGCATTGCGCATCAGCTATGTGAGAGGTAGCCATGGCTGCTTGGTTCGAAACACTTGAGCAATAAGTGGTCCGTAGGTCTCGGGGTAGAGCTTGAAGAGCTCCCACAAGTACCATGCTCCCTACTCCTAGCCTGCTAGCCACGTGTAGATCTTCTTCTAGAAGCACTTTATCATACAAGGGATGTTTTTGGATAGTGGTAGAAAGCTGGACATCATGGGCAGTTGCCAACACTCTCAATGAGGTCGGGGCAACGTACATGGAATCCTGTATTGATATCCAAAGGGCTTTCCTTTGCTCAGCAAGTGTCATTAGTTGGTGGCCAATTTTGGCTACCAAACTTTGGTTGGAGTACCAATTTTGTGCAAAGTTACCTTGTCCTTTCCCTTTTCGTTTGATTGCTTCAAGCTTTTCCTTGTTTGTCTCACATAGAGCTGTATAAAATGAGGGTATCAAGCGTAATTCTCTAAATGTGGCTTTTGGGATGTCCTTCATGACTTCTTCAACAATAGCTGCATAGCAGAAACAAACATGTTGCTACTCATACCAAGTTAGTGGTTCAGCTATGAGCTTTGTGTACTCTGGTGTTGGCCTTCCAATGTCCACATGGATGTATGCAAGTGTGATGGCTATTAGCTTGTGATCAAGCTTCACCATGCACTTCATCTCTAGTTCATTGGTCAGATGCGCCATTTCTTTGGCCAAGTCTTCGAGAGATTTATCCTCAAGCCTAGGCTTTAGGTGCTTTGGAAGGATTGGAGGTGTCAAGGATGTTTGTTGTGACATCTCTTCCAAAGGTGAATTGCTAAGGACATGTTCCGCAATGGGTGTTGTCACGGCCAAAGGTTGTGACTGTTGTGGTCCCTGATTGGAAGTAGTGGCGGCTAGTTCAGTGGACTGGCTACCATTGGTAGACTGCGGTGTCAAGTCCTTAGACAGATCAGAAGTGGTCATGTCTTTTGTTGCCCTTTGCGCATTCACTTGTGCAGGTTGAGCAGCGGCACGAGGCTGCTACTACCGTGCTTCCCATGTCCATTTAGGTGAAGAGGATGTAGGAGATTTGGGACTCCTACATGGGCTTGGCACTAACTGGAGAATTTGCTCGTGATTGTTAGACGATTCTGTCATTAGCTTTGTTGAGCAATTAGCCTTATCATGAGCAATGTTGTGCCTGTGGTGCTCATTATCCTTTTGGGAAGTCAAAGGTTCCTTGGGCACTAGTGGACCTTGTGCACGCTCGACAGTTACCTTTGATATCTGCTGGCTAAGCATGCTAGGCTGAGGATCTACTTTTTGATAGGTCATGTTTGGTTTCTTGATTTCAATCGTGAGGGGCTCAATCACTCCAATATTTTTGGTTCGAGACTTGGATTTTCGTTTAGGTTTCCTCCTACGCCTCTTTGCTTTTGACATAATTTGGGCTTCTGACAGAGGTTGTTTAGCAGGGGGTTTTGGTACCCAAATCCTTTGGTTGCCTGTATAATACCCTTGAGCACGAAGCAACGCCTTGGATATCCATCGCGGCGTTGTGCTAGCTCTCCATCGATGCCTTCGCCTATAAGGCTTGGGCTTCTTTCGTGGTCTTCTACGATATTTGTAAGTCCAAACCCTATCCTTGGCCTTGTCTCCTAACCTTTTTGTTTCAAGTATGGCCTCGCTCACTAGTTCTCTCCGTTCAACCTGCGCTTGTATCAACTCTTTCAACAACTCCTTGCTCTCATTACTAGGCTTGCTTGGTATATCAAAATGCTCCTTGCCCTTCCCTTGAGGTTTGGTGAGGTCACCCTTACTAAAGGTCGTGATTATCCTCACACCTGGTAGTGTTAGGTGTATCCTCTGTGCTATATAGTTGGCTTCACAATTCATTGCCTTTTTGAAGGGCCTTCCTAGGAGGATTTCCTTTCCACAATTCTCGCTATTTAGAGGAACATAGAACATGGCTGGCAAGCTTTCTGTTTCAATAGTTACAAGGATTCTGCACTTCCCTAGAAGTGCTTGTGGGGGTTTCCTGTAAGGATTAAGAGTTGCATCAGTCAGTTTGAGCTCTGGTTGACCTAGTAGAGTCCATGCTTTGTAAGTTAAGATATTGAAATCTGCTCCTTCATCAATGAGAGCATCAACACTATACTCTCTTTTTGCGGTGAGTTTGACCCTAAGATAAGCAGGTGGCACTATGTCTTCATCTTCCAGGTCTTGGTTTATAGCTTCAAGCCTTCTGATACATGTCTTTGAGTCCCTAACTGCACAATCAGACGTGGATTCTCTACTGAGGTCTTGGGTCGTCTGTGCAGCGCTGCTCAAGGTACATCTATCGTCAGGACTGTCATGTCTAGTCATCCTCGCATTGATAGCTTGATGATGTTGCATTCTGCTTTGAGTAGACACAGTTTGAACACAATGTACATGTGTTCTTGTGGTGTGGCCTTTTTTCCCTTGATGGCTAGATTGGCCTGTTGAGGTTCTAAGGTCTTTGTTTGTCTTTGTTTGGGTATGGGCTTCTGTTTGCTACTTTGCAAGTAAAGATCTATGCTTGTGTAGAGCCATTACTACACTAGGGCCTAATCTGGAGGACTTGTTCCGGCACGCATTTTCTCTCCAGCCTATCGGGGGAGGTGCGGAGGGGGGAGAGCCCCCTCTGCGGGGGTCCTGGGGGGGGGGGGGTGTCCCCCCTGGCCCGAAGGGCCGTTATAGTAAATACCGTGCATGATTGGGAGGACATCTAGTAGCTAATTTTTGAACTATTTGCTATGGATTTTAGCCTAGTGATAGATCTATGATGTGCCTTTGGCTCTATACGATTTATGGAGTCTATTTTGGTGGTGGCAACTTAGTTTCTAGTCAAAATGGAATTCTGGAAAAATTGCAGTTTTTGGGCCAAGTCCCAAACTCTGCCGACTGAGGGCCGAGGGCCGAGTGGGTGTGGGCCGAGGGCCGAGGGTTGAGTGGGCCAAATGGGCCGAGTCAGTCGGGCTGAGTGAATTGCTTGGACGGGCCGAGCCGATATTAGGGCCGAGTTGTCTGGGCTGAGGGCCAATTCTGGGGTTCGACCCAGAATGGCCGTCACTCGGACGGGCCAAATGCGGTGCAGTTTTGGCAGATTTGACGAATAATGCTTCGTTTTTTATGTTTTTGGTCTTGCGGGGTCACACAAACTTCCAGAATGCAAGAATAGACATGAATGAAGGATTCTATACCCCTGGAATAGCAAACAATCTCCAAAGTACAAATTGGCAAGCAAATCAAACCCTCTTTCCATATTTTGACTGCAGAAACCCTAATGCTTATTTTCCTCTTTTTTTTCTTTGTTTTCTCCTACTCTAATGCATCCAAATCACAAAGTAAATACCTACACTACTCCATCTCACAACATAAATCTCAAAAAAGCAAAAAACCTACTTGCCAAGGAGATTGAATACCATCTTCAACCCCCTCACTTCCTATCTATCTCAAGCACCGGTTCGAGGAAAACCCTACTTCAATGCTCGATGTGAAGCGGGCAAGCACTCAAGGCTTGAATCCGTTGGTCCCGGCAAACAGAACCAAAATGTGGGAGCTTTCGCTCAACCGCCAAGACCCACGGACCGCTTATTGTTTCAAGTGTTCCAAGCCGAGCACTAATGGCTACCTCTCACATAGCCGATGCGCCATCCATATCTACGGGTGTAGTGAGCTTACCTCCATGCCGTTTGAGTTACCTCCTCTCCCGCGCACTCCGGTAGCTCCACGATCCAAGTGCAAGCTTCAAGCAAGCTCGATCCTCCCGCTCCAAGCTCCAAGCTCCATTGCCGCGAGCAAGATAAGAGAAGAGAGAAAAAGAGAAGAAGAGAGGAGAAGAGGGAGAGCTTCTCCACCCCACGGTCCCTCACCCTCATACTCTCACACTCCCTCTCTCAAGCATAAGCTCAAGCAAGCAAGAACAAAAAGAAGAAGAAGAAGAAGAAGAAGAGGAGAGCCACTCTTTGCCACACACAAGAATGAGCTTCTCATTCACTTTTCAACTTTATATACTACAAAACCCTAAATCCCTTTTGGGCGGTCATCCCCTTATCCCCTTTTTTACATGGCCGACCATGACCTAGGTCCTTTTTCCCATTGCCCTTTTATCTTCCTAGCTTCCTTTCTACCACCCATCTACCTTTACAAATTGCACGGGTGAGAGCCCGACGCTCTTTAAATTAAACCATGATGCGCTTGCACTCTTTTACAAAAGTATTGATTTGCGCTTTTTCTTGTGCGCCCTTTTCCTTTATTTAGGACTTTTCTACATTTCTTGTGCTTCCATATTTTTCTTGGCGCACCTTTGTCTTCCGTTTCACTTTTACCTTGGCCTTTGTCTTTTGCTTTAGCTTTTTCAGATTTTTCGCCTTGTTTGTCTAACGGTTAACAGTTAGATATCCTGTTGATAGATTGACATATAATGGGTTCATAAAGATGCATTATGCTTATATGATTTCTTATGTACAGTATGTGGAACCTACTTGCTTTGAGGAAGTAGTGGAAAGCAAAGATTGGAGACAAGCTATGGACGAGGAGATGGATGCATCAAAGAAAAACAAGACTTGGGATTTAATGCAGTTACCTCATGGAAAAAAATCAATTGGTTGCAATAGGGTGTACAAAGTCAAGTGCAAATCGGATGGTTCTCTAGAAAGGTATAAAGCAAGGCTGGTTGTAAAGGGTTATGCACAAACATATGGATTGGATTATGAAGAGACATTTAGTCCAGTGGCAAAGATGACTACAGTGAGATCAGTGATTGCTTTGGCTTCTATATGTGGCTAGAAATTGTATCAAATGGATGTGAAAAATGCATGCTTGAATGGGAATTTAGAAGAGGAAGTGTACTTGGATCAGCCGAAGGGCTTGTGAATCCTAAATACCCGCATGATACATGCAAGTTGAAGAAGGCATTGTATGGACTGAAACAAGCACCAAGAGCTTGGTGTGAGAGGATTAGCAGATTCTTGTGCAGCATGGGATTTCAGCAAAGTATGGCTGATTACTCACTCTTTGTGAGATATACAGAGGATGGTATGGTTGTGATTATCATCTATGTTGATGACTTCATTATTATAGGTACACTTGAGAAGGAGATTGCTGAAGTTAAGCATGGTCTTCATAAGGAATTCGACATAAAGGAACTTAGTTTGTTGAGATATTTTTTGGGCATTGAGGTCATTGATACACCTCATGGTATTTGGTTGGTACAAAGACAGTATTCCTTGGATATGTTGGAGAAGTATGGCATGACAGGATGTAAGCTAGTGGATACCCCCTTGGATCAGAACATCAAAATAATTGATGATGGGCAATATGTGGAAGATGTGACTATGTTTAGAAAAATGATTGGTAGTCTTATCTACTTAACCATTACAAGACCAGATTTGAGTTATGTTGTTGGATTGATAAGCCAATTTATGCAAAGACCATGCAAATCACATTTGGATGTGGTGAGGAGAGTTATAAGGTATGTGAAGAAGACAGTTGGATTTGGCTTATTCTATGAGAAGGGAATAAAGCCTACCTTGTTTGGGTATATTGATGTAGATTGGGTAGGTAATCTTATGGATAGGAGATCCACAATTGGTTATGCATTTTCATTTAGATCAGCCATGGTAAGTTGGAGCAGCAAAAAGCAACCTACAGTTGCTTTATTAAGTATAGAAGCTGAGTATCGAGGTATTGCATTGGCAGCATGTGAGCAAACATGACTGAGATTGGTTTTATATGACATGGGGATTGAAATTGACGTTGGAGTCATCATATATTGTGATAACATTAGCATCATTATGTTGGCAAAGAACCCAATCTACCATGCCACAAAACACATAGAAGTGCACTATCACTTCATTAAAGAGAATATCATTGATAGAGAGGTTGACTTGGTCCATGTCAAAACAAATGACCAAGTTGCTGATATCTTTACCAAAGCATTAGGTAAAGATAAGTTTAAGTATTTTAGGAGTGCACTTGGAATATTATCTTTGCAAGCTCATTTTGAGCTTGAGGGGGAGTGTTGAGAAATAAGGCAAAAGCCTAAGCCTTATTCATGGTTGTAAAGTGTGTGTTAGAGACTTGTAAAAAAGAAGATAGTTATGAGGAGAAATGAAGAAGAGGAGAGCATGTAGCTCCTGACCTCTGCTTGCTCCATCCTGGTCTCTCTCTACTTGAAGTTTATCACGATCCATCTATAACATTATTATTCAAAGTAACCTTGCTTAGTTATTGAGAAAGTCGAGCCTTATTTTGTGGGATGAGGCTCCTATGACCCATTGATATGCATTTGAAGTGGTTGATAGAACTTTGAGAGATGTTGTGAGTTGGAATAAGCCATTTGGTGGAAAGGTTGTTTTATTTGGAGGGGATTTTAGGCAAGACTTGCCATTTGTGATAAAGGGAACATGTGAGGATATTGTTAATGTTGCATTGTGTTACTCTGATTTGTGGCATTACATAAGGGTACTAAGGCTATCTAGGAATATGCGAGTGTCAACAACTAGTAATGTAGTGGACAATGGGTTCATCTATTGGATTCAACGAATAGGGGATATAGTGGGTATTACCAAAAACTGTGATAAGTTGTGTGTTACACCTAGCATGGTGTTGAAAGGCAATCTATCGAAACCTTTGATTGGTAGTGTCTACATTGATGTGTCCAATGTGAGTGACTACATAACGTATTTTAGTGAGCGGGCTATACTTGCCTCGTGGAATACAAAGGTGGCTACTTTGAATGATCATGCATTGCAACTAATGCCAAGGGAGGTTAGACAGTATTATAGTGCACATTCAATTGTAGAGGCAGATGACTCATTTTTGTACTATGTTAAGTATTTAAATACATTGGACCTTGGAGATGGATTTTCTCCTAATTTATTATTGCATAAGATAAATGCACATATTATTATTCTTAGAAACCTAAACCTAGGCAGGGGTATGTGTAATGGTATGCAGTTGATATATAGGGCTTTCAATAGGAAAGTGAAGGATGCTAAGATAATAACAGGGAAAAATGTGGGCCAACAAGTTTTTATTCCTCGGATTACTTTTATTTCAAATGCTACATAATTGCCATTTACTATGAAATGGAGGCAATTTCTCATCTAATTGGCATTCGCTATGACAATCAACAAGTCACAGAGATAGACTTTGTTCATTGTTAGGCTTTATCTAAAGGCGCCAATATTTACACATGATCAACTGTATATTACATTTTCAAGGGTAAAATCTTTGCATGGTGTGAATGTCCTATTGGGTGAAAAGGATGGGGATATGACTACAAACATTGTATACAAGGATGTACTTTGAAAGGTGCAATAATGTGCATTGTTTCTTTGCGGAGATGTAGTTATTAATGACCATGTAGGGACATTAGTTTCGGCATACATTAGAATTGCTCTCGGTGCCATATTTGGTTAGCATATACTCTCTTGAAAGTGAATTGTTTTTCATATTTCACAATTTATTTGACTTTTGTAGATGCCTACCCTAGAGTGGGACTATTACCCAACTTCTGACTATCAAAGGGAGCTACAATGCATGTTGCACACAGTAAAACGAGTGATGATATCGTAAGGACGCTTGCAAGAGTCATTGAGCATTTATATGATGATGTTAATATTGACATCAAGCTTCTAGTTTTTATTAAAGTTGTACATTGTAGGTACATACAATGTTTTCGGGTGCATATGTACGAGGTTGACCATAAGAAAAGGTTTCAACGCTCTCATACTAGTAAGATACCGAGGCATTTGTTTAAGTATGGATTTAAGAATTTGGGTTGTTTTGTGATGCTACATCAACGTCTGAAGTGTTTTGCTTGATGATGAAGATTTTGCTAATGATTCCTAAAAAAAGAGGAAGCTTTGTTTCTATTAGGCATCTTGGAGACATTGTCTTTTTTTGTTGGTATCAACCATTTACTTGTGATGCTTGGAAACAATTGCATGCCTTATACTTGGCCTTCGTGGCTTGCTAATGGAAGGTAGGATGTCTTATACCTTCCCATCATATCATGATTATGGATAGAGGCTAAATATATTGAAGCTTGGCTTTACTTTACTTGTGAGTGTCTTGCTTGGAGATAAGAATGATTCCTAAAAAAAGGAGCTTCATTTTGACTAGGTCTCTTACATAAATTCTTTTTGTGGTGCTTGGTCTTTGTTTCAATTATGACCCATTTCAGTATAACATTATTGTTTCTAAATATCGCACAAAGCAAGCATGTGATTCATTACATTCATGTCAAGAGGAAAGTTTGTAAGTATGGTTTCTATGTCTGGCATTCTATATTACAAATTTTATAAACTACTTTTAGTTTTAAGTTTGATGAGAGAGAGAGAGAGAGAGAGAGAGAGAGAGAGAGAGAGAGAGAGAGAGAGAGAGAATAAAATAAAACAAAAGGCAGAGATGGAGAGAGGAAGAAAGAAGATTTATAGAGAGGCCGATTACACGCTGGGCTAAGAACGGACAGGAGGTGGAAAAAGAGGCGTCTGTTGCAATACGTGTCAACAGGTCATTAGATTCGATCTTCACGATCGGTAGACACTTCTGAGCGGGGGATCTCCCCCGCCCTGAAATTCGAGCGTGCCCAATGCACAAGAAGACAACACATTTAGTTCAAAAAGAGAATTGTGAGATTGATAAGACTTGAACCCCCACCAATCCCCCCACACCTCAACCTTATTACCAATGGTCCAAGTCTGTTTTGGTGTAATTTTTGGGCGTAGTTTAGTGTGTAACCAAAGCAATGGACAACTTGCACATAATCTAGCCGTTTGAGGCTATGTGTAATCGTCTAGAGAACTGGGGGAAAATTGAGAAAGAACGAGATAAATAAAATATATTGGAAATGGAGAAGGGAAAGAGGAAAGAGAAAAAAGAAAAAATAGATTATTAAGCGGCGACAACTTCTCTTGCTGCGAAGTGTGTGCGGAAATTGGAATGCTAGTATTACATTAACCATATTGATACTTTACCAGAACCATCTTACTACATGAAGCATGTCTTAAAATGGCGGCCCAACGCTATGCGAAACACCGACCGATTTTACTCTCTTTGTCTTAATGCGATGCCATTTATGGCACATTACGAGATAGCGTCACAGGTAGAGCATGCACATGTGTGTTTGCGTGTTAGAAAATACAGGCGTGGGGCGTCTCTCGGGAGGCAGATTGAATCATGATTGGTCGAACTTATGCCGAATGACATGAGAGAGAGAGAGAGAGAGAGAGAGAGAGAGAATTCAGCCTATGAAGAGGAAGAGTGAGGAAGACATCTGCACAGCGACGAGCGATTGTGCAGTCATGGGTTGATATAAATTCTGAGTGGCTGATCCGCCCCAACAGAAGAACCCACAGGCCTTCTTTGGGAGGAAACGCAAACGAAAAAGAAAGTGGCGTGTCTGATGAAGAAAACGCTGCGCAACATTTCTTCCCCCTGCTCGCTAGCCTAAGACATAATTTGGTATTTCTAAGTTCTTTCCATGTCGATCATTCAATGGTGCACGTAAATTCTCAGTTCTCATCAATCTCTGTCTGCTTGTTTGCTTATATAATCCGCCAGTGCAAATCATGCATATTACTGTTCGCAAATCTGTTATGCATTATGACATGCTACTGCAAATCTCTCGTGTTTCTTTTTCAATCACGGTGACATGCTAAAACTCTGATTCCAGCTGAAACCAAGTTGGCACGGGGAGACATTTTGCCCTCTGTTTCTTGTGAGCAGAATCAGGGCAATTTTCGTTGACGACTTGGAAACAGGGGTGCTCTTGTGCATATTCAGAGCTTTGAACACAGTAAAAGGTCGATTTTCTTTGATGACTTGGAAACAGGGGTGCTCTTGTGCATATTCAAAGCATTGAACACACAGCCTGAGCAAAGGAGCTGGGCACTGGGGTGGAATTTGACAAACGAATTTGTCTCTGTCAAGTCCTGTACGTTCCATTTTGTATGCTAGAGATCTCCAATCAGTTATTCACGTCAAGGATTTGCCTGGAAGATGATGATGTTGAGAAATTAGTTCCATGCGCCGCTCAGCTTCTGCCCTTGGTGCTGCATCCTCTTCCATTACCTCCTCCCCAAAGCATATGGATTTTAATAAGCCGTCTAAGTTCTCTCCACGCATCGGATCACATAGTAGCCTCTCTTTCCCTTTTTTACCCCATCCGACACAACTTCCTCCACGGGTGTCTGTTGCAAAGCCTTCGAGCACAACCAATAGTGGGCGTATCACATGTATCTGCACTGCTCTTCTTCTCGTCGTCTGTTTTTCCATTTACACCTTTTCTTTTTCAAGAGGACTTCTATTTTCCACCCACTTCCAAAGCTTTAAGAACCGGGGATACATGATCATTATTGATGCGGGCAGCTCTGGCTCTCGGCTTCATGTGTTTCAATATGTCAATGAAGGTCCTCTTCCGTTAGTGAGCTTTTCAGGACAAGAAGGTTGGTCGTTGAAGACAAAACCTGGGCTATCAGCTTATGTCGAGGAACCAGAAAATGCAGGTCAATCTCTAATAGAGCTTGTCAAGTTTGCTTCAACAAAGGTGCCTGAAAGGGAGAGGGCATCGACAAGAATTTATTTGATGGCAACAGCTGGTTTAAGAAGACTGAATCAGGAAATTCAGGATGCCATTTTAAATTCTTGCCGCATGTCCCTCAGGACATCTGGTTTCAGCTTTCGAGATGAGTGGGCATCTGTGATAACAGGTCAGTTAAATGGCAGTTTGGCCTTACACTCCTCCTTTTTTCTGAAGTTTTTATATTTTTATGAGTTACACTCTTAGTTAAAATTGAACAGCCTGGTCATTTTTCTCTTACCTCTCTAATTAAGCAATCAGGTAATTCTTGTGGTCTATGTGCCACAAGGTCTTGGCCTCAAAGGCAGTCGTAGTCAAACTTGGCCTTCTTGAAAATATACACTGTCAGTCCCACCAAAAGATTGTTTTTATCTACAATAGAGGGCTTGAAATGTAGTCATGATAATTTATAATCATTGCTTCACATGTCAAAGCTGTTCTTTTCTGGGAGCTATATCAACATGATCTTTTAGATGTCGGGGAGAGTGGTGAAAGCCATATGGGTGTCAAATAATGATATAGAATCTGCCTATGGTCAGTGGGAGAAAATGATATGCATTGTCGAAACCTCTTTGGCCCGATGCTGCAAGCCCTAGCCCATGAGCATAATGTCAAAGCTGTTTTTTGTACCATATACTGCCCTAAACATTGGCTTAAGTCATTTGTTAGAAGGTTAGTCATGGCTAGTAAGACCTCAAAGCTTTTTGAAACCTTTGGGTAGACATTTAGTTAAACGTTCAAAGATCTCTAAATGGATATGACTCAGTGTATGTTAGGTTGGGCCTTTGAAAGTCCTTGTAACCATGTCTATGTACAATTTTTCTCGGACTCCTAGTAAATGTATTTTACTTTGGCCTACTTATGCAAGTTGGGCTCCTAGTAGATGTGAGATGTTTATAGTGCATGCAACATGAAACAAGAGGTTCATCTTGGTCAAGACATGTTGAATTAGTCTACTCTAGGCCTTAGTAAATGCCCTCTACCTTATGGAGTTAAGTTGAAGGTCTTGTCTTTCTCTCCAAGATAAGATTGCAAGAATCTCCTTAGCTTTGAGGGTATTGCCTTTTGTCCAAGATGAGAGTACAAGAACCTTATGAAACAGCCTTGAGAGTTATATTTTCTTGTCCTTAGGAATACAAGAACAACCTACATGCTACAACCAATATTGTATGGGCCATGTGGCAAGTAGGCAGCCATACACTTTTTCTTTCCAAGTATTGTGTTTACATAATCTATTGCATGCATGCATAGTTTCATTGTCCATGGCTGCTTTGGGTTGTAGTAAATTGTTAGCAAGGTCTAATTTCTTGCCAATACTTCTCAATGCACATTGAGGTTTTGGAAATTTTATGCAACCTTGCTTCCATGGCAAAAAAGCTGAGAGCTTCCACAATTGTTTGACACATCTTTCACCTCATATGTATCATTTGTAAAACCAAAAGTTGATAGTCACCTTATTGTGTTAAAAAAGTGGTTTTCATTAGGAGCTGTCCATATTGATAGTTCCTAGAACTCAAAGCAATCTCAAGGAAATATTTGTAGTGTAGAGTCGATCTATGAGATCATGCATTTTGGGTAACAAATGTTTATTCTTGATGATCATGTTTTAAGACCTTTCTAATCCATGTAGAAGTGTATAGTGCTGTTCTTTTTTGGTGATAAGAATTGGCACACCCATAGAGACTTACTCGACTCAATAAAGCACTACACAAGATAGTTTTGTGATTGCTAGCTATCTTGTTTCCCTCCTCAAGTTGAGCCTATAAGGCTGTTGAGAGAAGATAGCTACTCAAGGTGCCTATCTTGTGATGTAACTTTTCACAAGAGTGCGAAGTGCCATTGAGTAATGTAGATGGAAACATGTCATCATATTTGTAAAACAGTGGATTCATATACATTTATATAGTGGAAGCTAACTCATTATTGCTAGCTTCTTATTATTGCCTCTTGTTGTGCAAAAGGGCGAACAACATTTCATTTGAGATTACTTATCACAAGTGACCAATGGCAAAATGGCCATAGGAGTTGATGATCAACTCCTTGATGCTCCACATATTCCATACTTGCTAAGAAGCTTAGCTCTTCAAGGCTTACTTATTGCCTCAATGGGCTAGCAACATAGCCCAAATCCTTGAAGAAGGTCTACTAGAATGACCAATAAAGAAAGTAGGACTAATGCCGCATAAGGTTGTAGAAATATACACGGGTGCAAAGAGAATATTTGCGTATTTCTCCACCTCGAAGATCTCAGTCTTCGTCAACCTCAAGGGCAGTCTCCATGGTCTGCAACGTGAAATTTGTGAAAACAATTGTTGAAATCAGGGCCAATAAATAGGCTAGGAAAAATGCCAAAAATAATGCAGGTTCAATGCAACCAATTGGACATCAGCTGTCCGACTATAGCAAATTGGCCGACTGTGCCATGTGGCACTTGTGCTCCCTGACGCTTAATATACGGACTTAATCCACGCGGACTGCTTCAAGAAACTACTACAAAACTTCTCAGATATGAAACTACGTGTCTAGGGAATACTAAACTCTAACACCCCCTCTCAGATCCTGGATACGGTAGAAGGCTAAGGGATTTGGAGTGCTATCGAAGTAAAGCCTGGGGAAATGCCTTGGTAAACAAATTTTCAAGATTGTCCTCTGTCTTGCAATAGACCAGGGAAATGGTCTCATTCAGGATCTTCTCCCGAATGAAATGGTATTGGATCTCAATATGCTTCATCCGAGCATGAAACATAGGATTCTTGGCCAAGGCAATGCAACTCTCATTGTCGCATTGTAGAACAATAGGACATGTTTGCGGATAGCCAAGCTTTTCCAGGAGCTTGTGAAGCCACATTGTCTCACATGTAGTAGAAGACACTATCCGATACTCCATCTCAGTCATCGAAGAGAGGGAAACCGTGGGTTGCTTCTTGTTGCTCCATGAAGCAGCATCGGCACCCAAGGTAAAATAATAACCTATCGTGGACCTCCGATGATCCATATCACCAACCCAATCTGAATCACTCCAACCTGTAAGAACCAGGGCCATAACACCTATACCAGCGAGATAATAGACCCCAAGATTAGGAGTCCCCCGTAGGAACCGTAAAATCCTCCGAGCAGCTTGTCAATGGACCATCCTGGGCTTAGTCATGAATGCGGCCAACACACCTACAGCATAACATAAGTCCAACACAGGTATTAAGAAGCTAGATCAAGGAGCCAATTGCTTATATTGGGTAGCATCCGCCAAAGGAGAATCGGAATAAGCTGTAGCCTTCCAATTCGGATCGATAGGAGTTGTAAGAGACTTGCATCCCTCCATCTCACACGTAGTCAAGAGCTCCTTACATACCGCTGTTGGGAAATAAAGATCCCCCTCAGAGTTTGATAGATCTCATGACCTAGAAAGAAGTGAAGAAGACCCATATCTGTCATTTCAAATTGCTCATGAAGTGCTGTCTTCGTTTGCTCGACCATCTATGTATGGTCACCTATCACAATAAATTCGTCCACATAAAGGACAAACGACACACGACCTCCACTTGAGGTGTGTACATACAATTGGGGATTAGCTTTGGAATGCCGATACCCTAATTTCTCTTGGAGAAATGAGTCAATCTTCTCATTTGAAGCACGAGGAACCTGCTCAAGGCCATAGAAAGCCTTTTGCAATCTATACACCTTACCATTAGAATAACTAAATCCGGGAGGTTGCTCAACATAGATCTCCTTCAACTCCCCATTCAAGAAGGCAGACTTCACATCTAGCTGACAGACTGGCCATCTCCTATGGCTAGCTAAGGCAAGAACTACGCGAATAGTGGCTATTCGAGAGGTAGGGGTAAAAGTAACATGGAAATCAATGTCTAGGCACCGTGTAAAACCTTTAGCAACAAGGTGGGCCTTGTACTTGTCCAATGTGCCTTCATTGCGGTACTTAGTCTTGAAGACCCATTTGACTCCAATGATTTTCTTATGAGGAGGCATGGGCGCAAGATACCAAGTGCCATTCCCCTCAATGGACTCCAGCTCTCGCTCCATTGCTTTCTGCCAATGATCATATTGTAAAGCCTCCTTCACGGAAGTGGGCTTTCGATCCTACATGACACGAGCATCAAACAGTAATTAGTGTAAACAAGCTCAGTGTGGTGTGCTTGGTTCCTCCGAGAATGCTGCGGGGCCATCCTGCGGCTCCCACTCCTCAGGGACCCCTTCAATCCTTGCATCACAAAGAGTGTCACGAGCCCAATGAGAGGAGGAGGCCGTCGCTTTCCATCTGTTGAAGTTTCGGGAAGATCCACGGATGGCGGGGGAGCAATTGATGAATTTGGTGGCTAAGAACTAAGCTCCCCATTCGAAGAAGGATCCTCAAGAGGCACAAGCTCCAGAGGAATAGTCGTTGGTGCTCAACTATCACCGGGATCTCCAAGAACAGGGTGCTCCTCACCCCCCTCGAGGCCGGAACTTCCACGAACTAAACATCACGACTCGAGTAAACATCCCACTTAACAAGATCATACAGTTGGTACCTTGAGATTGTGAGCTGTAGCCCACAAACACCTGTTGTTGTGGAAAGCTACCTCAAATTTGTCACGTAGTGTCTTCGGGTGGTGAACATAGGCATCACGCCCAAAAACCCTGAAATAAGAAACATTTGGCTTAGACCCAAAGTACGCCTTATATGGAGTCATACTAACAACAACGGAAGTAGGAGAATGACTAAGGATGTGATTTGTGGTAGCCATAGCCTCAGCCCATAGACACTGAGGTATCTAATGATGCTCCATCATGGTACGGGCCATCTCGATCACACTGCGATCCTTCCGCTCCAAGATGCCATTCTCCGTAGGGGTATTTGTATTAGCAAACTCTTGGTGAATACCAAGATTTGCACAAAAAGGAGCAAGCTCATTAGAAGCAAATTGTCTGCCCTTATCCAATCATAAGGTCTTTAGCTTTCGGCCTGGTCGGTTCTCCTCAAAGAGCCACCAATCCTTAAAGTTGTTGAAAGCCTTCAACTTTAGCTTCAAGAAAAAGCCCACATCATCCTGTTGTAAACATCCACAATTAGCATGAAATACAAGCTCCCTTGAAGGGACTCCGTTCTCATCGTTTCATAAAGATCGGTAGAAACAAGCTCCAAGGGTGGTAAAGACCGCATCGAAGCCTTGCTGGGAACAATATCATGAGTTTGCTTCCCACGGATGTAGGATACACAAGGCTACTAGCTCACCATAATATCTGGCAAACCTCGAACAAGCTGTCCCTTGGATGCCTTTTGAAGGTAATCATAATTGAGGTGGCCAAACCGAGCATGCCAAAGCTCGGATTGAGTTTGTGAGGTAAAAGAAGAAGAGAAGTCAAGGCAGAAGAAGACCGCAACTTGTAGACTCCATTTTCCTCATAATCTGAAGAAATAACCTGTCTCGATCCACGATCAAGAATCCGAAAAGAATCCTCATCAAATTCGACCAAGAGGCCGAGAGCACAAATCTTGTGCACCGAAAGTAGATGATACCCCAAGGCTGGCACATAAAGTACCTTGGATGTATGGGTACCACCACGTCCATTTGGAATAAGATGCATGTTGCCCCGTCCTTGAATAGGAATAGAGGAATTGTCACCAATGAGAATTTGGCCATGTGAAGGCCACAAATGAGCAACACCTGCTGAAGGAGTCATGTGCCATGAGGCACTACTGTCAACAATCCACTCTAGGTGTATGGGGCCATCAATGTAGCATTAGAAGCCGTCAGGGTTAAATCCTCAATCACCTCCAAGTGGAGGTAAGCAGTTGATGAGGGAGTAGCCACTGCTTTGGAATCCTTTGAAGATTTCTCATTCTTCTCCTTCTTCTCCTTCTTCTCCTTCTTCTTTTTCTCCTTGTCGAGGCTATCCTTCTTCCAATGACTTGTTTTGCCACAGATGTGACAAGTAGACTCATTTTCTTTGTTCTTCTTAGATTTTTCCTCCTTTTTCTTCTTTTGGTCCTTCCTCTTCTTCTGAGAGAACTAACCAACCAAGGCCTTAGATTGAGAAGCAATGGTCCCTGTCAATTGCTCCTCTTGGTCCAAGACCATAGGAACCAACTCTGTTAAAGTTACGGGATCTAGAGCATGGCAGTGAGTTATGGTGGATGGAAGGAGAAGTGTGGACTCATGATGGAGAAGACAAAGACACTGTTTGTTACACAAGTGAATTAGGTTCCAAGATTGAGACTTGGACTCATAAACACAATCTTGCGTATGTGGACAATGACACTGACACTTCACTGGAAAGAAAAGAGTACTATCATTGCTTAAGAAAAGGAAGCAAGTACAATGCTTTATAGGAAAGTAGGAAACTGCAGTAGGCACCACTGTGCATATGGGATAGGTTAGCCTGCATGTCCTTGGCTCTGAAGCTCCATACAAAGAGGGTGTTTAGTGAGTGTGATTGCTGATTCTCAACACCCCTCCTCAATCACAACTAGAAAGGCACAAAGTGTGTAGAGGCTGTAATGAGAACCACCTGCAAAGTGTGGGCACACCACAAACATGGTAGACACCAGAGGCTATCGTAGAAAAGGCTAAGTGTGGGCACCAAAACATGATGGACATCCAGAGGCTGTAACAGGGGCCTCACAAAGTGTATAGGGACTGTAATGCCAAGTTACATGAGGAGTTTACAAAGCTTATGGCAGGAAGCATTAGGGCAAGGAAATACAAAACTAAAAAAGTCTATCTGAATAGAAGGACTGATGAGGTTTGTCCTTCTCTTGGTGGTTTTCTTCTTCTTCTTCTTCTTCTTTTTTCTTTGCTCCATTTTCTTCTTCTTCTTTGACTGCGACTAGATAGGCCTTTTGGGATCTCTTTCCTGCGTGGCAGAACTTCTCGGTGTGTCCGGTCCTTTTGCAGAAGTCACAGAAGAGCTGATCCTTCTTGCCTTTGTACTTGTTGCCAACATATAATGCATGCTCATCTCTAGAGGTACTTGGTTCTTCCTTAGTTTTTAGCTTCTTTTCCTCTTCTAATAGTGATGCTTGGATATCAAAAGTTCAGGATTTGGCATGTTGATTAAAGTTGTTGATACATTATTATATTCAGGAGGCAAACTCTTAAGTAGAACATCGATGCAAACATCTTCGTCCATTTTAATGTTGATTCCTGCAAGTTGGCTTAGGAGTCCTTCCATGTAATTTAGATGTGTGGCAAGTGACGTGCTGGACTTCATTTCAAGCCTGAAGAACTCAATCAGGAGACCATACTTTGATGATTTAGATTGTGCACCGAACAAGGTGTCAAGTCTCTTCCATGTATCCTGTGAAGTCTCACAGTTATCCACATGGTGGATATAACTGTCGTCTAGCTCGAGTTTGATAATGGCCTGGGCTCTGTCATCATTCTTTTGCCAAGTAGTTGCAAGGTCCACATCCCGAGGTTTCTTCTCTTTGCCATTTGTGATGGCCCAGAGACCCTTTTTTATCAAGATGAGCTTGATGCGGGTTTGCCAGGTGTGAAACCCGACTCCTTTGAATCGAGCATTTGGAGAGTCTTTTCCCATGTTGAGGTTGCAAGATCAGCAGCAAATCAACACCAGAATTCTGAGATTTTATCAGTAGAAGAGCAGATTGCAATGTGTCAAGAGACACAGTTAATGACAGTGTGAAAACACACTATGTCAGTGTTGATGTTAAGCTTGATTCTTCTTGTTCGGGATTGTTCGGTCGTTCTTCAATCTTCTCAGGTCCTTCCCCTCCTTGATTTGGTGCTGGAACAGTAGCTCAGAGTGGCAGTGGGTTTCTCCAGGTGGCAGGAGAGAAAAAAATGATGAGATTTTTGAGCTTTGATGAAACTGGCTATGGCTGACAGTTTAGGGTTTCAGATAGGGGCCTGGTTTTTTTTGCAGATTGCAGGAGCTATGGTTGATCATTTCCAAAACTTTTTTTATGGAAATGAAGCTTACTTCAAGCTCTTCAAAAGCCCTATCCTCCTCGTCAAGATCGTGGCCTGTACGGCGCGCGCAGAGTGGACGAACAGGCACGATGCAGTTTTGGGCAGCGATGTCGAATGTCTGCAATGCCAGGGCTGTAGATCACCAATGTGGTCGATTGTTGTGCCAGGAGGGAGCGCCCTAAGTAGAGGAAGATATGTCTAGAAGAAAGTTCATGAAGATATGGTCTACAGAGAGAGATATGAAGGCTCCATGGAGGGTATGTCCTGCAGGTCACAGTTGAAGACTATGGCAGTGACTGGGAATTTTCACAATGCTGAGCTTCAGATAGCCAAATGTCATGGATTGATGTGATACAGGGAAGCTTTGTGAGTTGGGGAATACTTTTCCAGAAGGAAGCTCCAAGAGATTTGACCTGTGGAGTGAGATATAAGCAGCTCAATCTGACAGGGTGCTGCTGGCTATGGCTGCCATGGAAGCTTCAGTGAGGGTAGAGTTGGGAGATGAAGTCATGGGATGGAACTAAGCTGACCAGAGATTAACATGAGCTGAGAGAGAGCAGTTATGGTGGATGGAAGGAGAAGTGTGGACTCATGATGAAGAAGACAAAGACACTGTTTGTTACACAAGTGAATTAGGTTCCAAGATTGAGACTTGGACTCATAAACACAATCTTGTGTATGTGGACAATGACACTGACACTTCACTGGAAAGAAAAGAGTACTATCATTGCTTAAGAAAAGGAAGTGTGAGAGCAGAGGATTGAGGTACAGCTAGATTCAGTAGACAGTGTGAGAGTGAGAGACAGAGTTGAAGCACAACACCCAAGAGAATAGACTAAATGAGTGTAATCTGAAAGTACAAAGTACAACCCTTAAACCTTAGGGTTGTAGGGGGGTGTTGACACCCGACACACACTAAGTGCCCAAATGTGTGTAACATAAGCACATAAGTACATACGATAATAAGACCATAAGTCTGGGGGAAAAAACCTCTCCTACCGAGAGTAAAAAGTGCCCCAGTGTCCTACTGATCACCGACACTCCCATATGAGCATAGGCGTAAGTAAGGCGTGAGTAAAATACCCAACAAACCCCCTTGGAGTGAAGAGTGATCAAGAGTACAAGGATCATCCGCCACCAAAGGATATCAAATTTAAAGCATCGCGAAATGCTTCAAATTTGTCACGAGGAAGAGCTTTGGTGAAGATGTCTGCCACATTACTGGTGGTAGGACAATAGACAAGGCTGATATCACCTGCATGTAGCCTCTCTTTGACAAAGTGATAGTGAATTTCAATGTGTTTCGTGCGAGGATGAAACACTGGGTTCCGTGCCACTGCAATGGCACTCTGACTGTCAGTGAACAATGGAGTAGGCTCAGTAACAGATACATCCAAATCAGCTAGCAAGTGTCTAAGCCATACGCATTCAACTGTGGTAGTGAAAGCTGCCTTGTATTCAGCTTCACATGACGATGTGGCAACAGTGGATTGTTTCCTGCTAAGCCAAGAAATGCAAGAAGTGCCAAGAAAGAAACAATTGCCACTAGTAGAGTGACGCGTATCATAATCACCAGCCCAATCAGAATCACTGTAAGCATGTAACTGCAGTGGTCCCCCCTTGGCATAAAGCAACCCAAGAGAACGAGTACCCTGCAAGTAGCAAAAAACACGCTTGATAGCTTGCCAATGTGACATACGTGGCTGATGCATATACCTGCTCAAAGCTGAAACTGCAAACTGTATGTCCGGCCTAGTATTGCATAGATAGATAAGACATCCAACTGCAGGAGCATATGTATGTATATCAAACAAATCACTGTCATCATGTAATGACAGTTTCAGTCCAGGTTCCATGGGAGTAGTAACTGGCTTGCAATCCTGTAAGCCAAATTTCTCAAGAAGCTGCCCAATATACCTTGACTGTGATAACCCAATACCTCGAGCATTATGTATGAACTGGATGCCCAAGTAGTAATGCAAAACTCCCAAGTCAGACATGTCAAAGGTTTGCTGCAAATTTTGTTTGAATGCTGAAATCTGATCAGCATGTGTTCCAGTGAGCAAAAGGTCATCAACATAAAGACATAAAATCAGCATAGATCCCCCTTCTTTACATACGTAAAGGGTAGACTCAGATGAGCTGT
The DNA here is from genome assembly GCF_053477565.2 of Lygodium microphyllum. Classification (NCBI taxonomy): domain Eukaryota; kingdom Viridiplantae; phylum Streptophyta; class Polypodiopsida; order Schizaeales; family Lygodiaceae; genus Lygodium; species Lygodium microphyllum. Next base: position 83,299,580 of record NC_141162.1, read on the forward strand.
TTAGAAACCCCTGACCAAGCAAGAAAGCATCTATCTTTTCATACCAAGCTCTAGGAGCTTGTTTTAAACCATATAGTGCCTTTTTGAGCTTGCATACCAAATGTTCTGAGCCTTCAACTGCAAAACCAATGGGCTGCTGTACATAAACTTCCTCCTGAAGTTCCCCATGTAAAAATGCAGTCTTGATATCTAGCTGATGGACTGTCCAACCATAATGTGCAGCCAAAGCAATCATAGACCTGATGGTCGTCATACGGGAAGTAGGAGCAAATGTCTCCTCATAATCAATGCCCTTTTTCTGTGCGTAGCCTTTAGCTACCAGCCGTGCCTTGTATTTATCAATGGATCCATCTGCTTTTCTTTTCAATTTTTAGACCCATTTTGTTCCAATGGCTTTCTTCCCAAATGGCAAGGACACCAAATCCCAAGTTTGATTCTTAGTAATAGAATCTAATTCAGCTTGCATGGCTGCCATCCAATGCACACTGTGTTGTGCATCCTCATAACATTCAGGCTCTTCATTATCAAAAGTACTTGCTGCCATAATAAACTCCATGGTATGTGCTGAATCATGCAAACGAGTTTGCCTTCTAGTACGACCAGTCATGGGTGCATCCAAAGGACTATCTTGCATAGTCTGCAAATACCATCTAGGTAGCTGTCTAGCATCCTGGCTGTGTGCAAGCTCTTGCTGAATTTCTGTTTCAGCATGATGCTGAATATTCCAATCAGCCAATGGTTGAATTTCTGCACTTTCCATAGGAGCAGCTAGCTGAACATTAGGTTCATTTTGTGAACCTCCAGCTGAATCACCAAAAGTAATGGGCAGCAGCCCTTCAAAAACATCACGGGCAGCCTGATATGTGTCCAAACCAACCAAGGATAATTCTGATTTTTCATCAAAAACAACATCCCTGCTGACAAAAACCTTCTTCGTAACGGGATCATAGAGTCTGTAGCCTTTGCTCTCATTGCTATATCCCATAAAAATGCACTTAACAGCCTTGTTGTCCAATTTTCTTCTAAGTACCTGTGGAATATGGGCATAGGCAAGACACCCAAAGGTACGAAAGTGACCAACAGAAGGTTTACGGCTGTTCCAAGCCTCAATTGTTGTGATGGTCTTCAAGGCTTTGGTAGGGTATCTGTTCAAAATATGGCAAGCACACATGACTGCTTCCATCCAAAAACTATGAGGCAAGCTCTTTGCCTTCAGCATACATCCGGCCATCTCCATGAGTGACCGATTTTTCCTCTCTGCTACCCCATTCTGCTGTGGAGTATAAGCTGTAGTATACTGATGTACTATGCCCTTCTGCTGCAAAAAAGAATTCAGCATAGAGGATATGTATTTCCCCCCTCGGTCCGAATGGAGAGTCTTAATGTGGCATCCAGATTGGTTTTCAACAAGTGCACTGAAAGCCAAAAATGCATCATACACTTCTGACTTCTTTTTCAAACAATAGACCCAGCAAAAACGTGTGAAGTCATCAATGAATGTCACAAAATAATAACAACCACCCAATGACATGGTCTGCATAGGCCCACAAACATCTGAATGCACCAAGTGCAATCTGGTTTTTGCTCTGAAAGCAACATCACGAGGAAATGAGAACCGATGCATTTTCCCCAAAATGCATCCCTCGCATAAGTGCTCAGGAGGTCTCTCCAAGAGAGGTAAGCCATTCAACATCTGAGTATGCTGTAAAAGCATCAAGCTGCCCAATATACCTTGACTGTGATAACCCAATACCTCGAGCATTATGTATGAACTGGATGCCCAAGTAGTAATGCAAAACTCCCAAGTCAGACATGTCAAAGGTTTGCTGCAAATTTTGTTTGAATGCTGAAATCTGATCAGCATGTGTTCCAGTGAGCAAAAGGTCATCAACATAAAGACATAAAATCAGCATAGATCCCCCTTCTTTACATACGTAAAGGGTAGACTCAGTTTACATGCCCTAAACGAGCATGCCATAACTCTGCCTGTATCATAGCAGGAGTAAGAGTGGATGTTAAGTATGCTGACTGATCTACTGAAAGAGCATCCAACTCATATAAACCATGACACAAAGATCCTGTCAAGACCAATGTCATGCATTCTTTTTCTCGAACCATGCAACGGTCATCATCAAAAGTGACCTGTATACCACAATGTGCCAAAGAAGAAATAGAAAGCAAATTCTTCTTTATTCCAGGCACAAACAAAGCATCCTGCAGGCGGAGAATAGAGCCATCAATGGCTGTGAGCTGAATCTCCGCAATACCACGAACAGGGTATGATGCATTATTGGCACACTGTACCGATTTCCCAACGGGAGGTGCACTAATTGAAGCAAACAAATCTCTGCGAGATGTGATATGTCTAGAAGCACCACTGTCAAAGAACCAAGTGTCAGCATCCTCTGTAGAGCTAAGTGCTCTATCGGCCCAAGAGATGTCATAACTGCAAGTGTAAAAACAATAGTCCCTGTCCACAACAAAGGACGCGGACTCACTAGCAGTGGAAGGAGTAGTAGAAACATACATTCTTGACTCCTCCTTCTCTTTGGCAATGCGCTTTCTGCACTCAGTGATATAGTGGCCGGGCTTCTTACAATAATGACATTTTCCTTTCTTTGCTTGCGTCTCCCCTTGTGACTGATTCTGCGATGTGCCCGAAGTGCCAGAACTCTGTGGAGCATTTTTCACCTTGCTGTTCTTGCCTTTCTGTCTTGCCACAAAAGCCTGCTCAGAGACTATAGCATCCACACCACTATTTTTCCGTGTTTGCTTCTCCTCTAGAAGCAAGCTAACCAGCTGAATAAAAGTGAGTGGGTGCTCAGCAATCCTCATGGTGAGGTTCAATGCAGTATGAAAAGACAAGTACGAAGGAGGTAAGGAATTCAAGGTGGTGGATATCAACTGTGCATCCGAAAAATACTCATCTACATTCATGAGCTGCTCCCTCAAGTCCTGAATCTTGTTTAAGTGATCCTGCATAGAATCACCTTCATGCATCTTCAGAGTTTCCAACTCTTTCTTCAAAAAAGAGATCCAAGTCTCATTCTTTCCTGCAAACATATGCTCCAAAGTCAACCATGCATCTCGTGAAGAAGATGCCGAACGGATATGAGGTATGATGGACCGCTGAACTGCCAGAGCAATCAGCGACAAGGCCTGTGCATCACGGGTATTCCAAGCTTTTTGAGCTGCAGTTCTTGGAGGAAGTGGCTGAGGTGGAGCGGGCTGAGGTCCCCGTTGTCCACGTGCGCCTTGGGGAGGAGGAGTAACGGGAGCCACAACTCCCGGTCGAGTTTCCTCTCCACTGACATAATCCCATAAATTCTTGGTCACTAATACATTTTTCATCATGAATGACCAAAGGGAATAGTTGTTTCCGTCCAGTCTGTCCTCCTTGGATACATACGTAAAAACATCACCTCCCTGATTTGCCATGATGACAAATTTCCAAAGACAAAATGAGCAATGTCAAAGCAGTACGAATTGGAAATCTGCAAATTTCCTGAAATTGCAGCAAATACGTTTCTGCAATTAATGTGCAAGGACGTACTCTGTCCGAAAACAGTCTTTTAATGCACGCTTCCCAAGGTGCAAACAGTGCACTGCAACACTGTTATGTCAAAATCCCCAAAATTTTTGCCAAAATTTCTGTCAAAAACAGTCTTTCTGTGACTGTATCAGCAGTCCAAATGCAACTGTCTTCCAAATACACAAAAGCCCCAAAATTTCTGACGATCCAGTCCAGAAATTTGCATGAAATTTATCCCTGCACTTGTTCTGTGCTTGCTGTGTGTGAACCTCCGCTTCCAGAACTGTGTTCTGGGCTGAATATTAAAAAAAAATTTATTGAAAATTTTACCTGACGTGGTCGTCAAACAAGCAGGCTGCACGTGTGGTCAAAACGATGGTCTGACGGGCGCCGTCTGACGAAGTGAGCAGGACGTTGACTGGCGGGCCAGTGTAGAAGGTAGCGACTGACGTAACGTTTTAAAAACGGTGGCAGGCGGGCAGGTAGGCTGCGCGAGGTCTGACGGGCGTCGTCTGACGAAGGGCTGCTCGTGGTCAAACAGGCGACGTAGGTGCTGACGTGGACGATTGCAGGCGGACTATCGAACAATCTCGAGGAGGAGTCAGGCTGTGCAAACCGTATGACGTTGACGGGCGGACTGTCTACTACGAACTTCTAACAGTACTGACGATGGGCTGTCAGGCGCTGACGGGCTGACAGACTGGCCACTGGAGCTGGCGACTCGGGGGCAAAACTGGCGGGGACCCCTGGCTGCTGACTGAGGACCGCTTTGATACCAAATGTGAGAGCAGAGGATCGAGGTACAGCTAGATTCAGTAGACAGTGTGAGAGTGAGAGACAGAGTTGAAGCACGACACCCAAGAGAATAGACTAAATGAGTGTAATCTGAAAGTACAAAGTACAACCCTTAAACCTTAGGGTTGTAGGGGGGTGTTCACACCCGACACACACTAAGTGCCCAAATGTGTGTAACATAAGCACATAAGTACATATGATAATAAGACCATAAGTCTGGGGGAAAAAACCTCTCCTACCGAGAGTAAAAAGTGCCCTAGTGTCCTACTGATCACCGACACTCCCATATGAGCGTAGGCGTAAGTAAGGCGTGAGTAAAATACCCAACAGGAAGCAAGTACAATGCTTTATAGGAAAGTAGGAAACTGCAGTAGGCACCACTGTGCATATGGGATAGGTTAGCTTGCGTGTCCTTGGCCCTGAAGCTCCATACAAAGAGGCTGTTTAGTGAGTGTGATTGCTGATTCTCAACAAACTCTTCCCACCAAAGAGTCTTAGATCGCCTTGAAGCAATCAAGGCAAAATAAAAACCATTGAAACAGGGCAGTAACTATGAAAGAAGAGTTATCGTCATGTTTTTAGAAATGATCACCTTCTTTGCATTTTAAACCTGCATTTGAAGCTCCCTCAACTTGTTGATATGCTCCCGTATAGAAGACTTGTTGACACTCATGGTTTGCATTTACACTTCCAAAGAAACTTGCTTCATGACGGTCATCCGATTGTATATTTGATCAAGCTCTAGCCATCTCTCTTAGGCCATCGTTAAATGCTCAATATGAGAGAGAACAACTGTAGTACATGAGAGAAATAAAAATGAGCAAATGCGAGCATTGAGTTTATCCCAATGTGCCTGAGCCTTTGCTAACTCCACCTTAATTGGAAGAGAGTCTTGACTCGTCTCGTGAAGGACAATGAATAGCCTCCGTAACAAGCTCTGCCAAATCATAGGACTCCAGAATGGCAAGCATCATGACCTGCTAGATGCGGTAATTCTTGCCATCGAGCTTTTGATCTGATGGAAGAGTCGGTAGGAAGGGGACCTTTTGGTCCATGATTGCCTAAAACTCTGTCTTGGCCTTAGAAGACATCTTCACCTACAATGCTTGCACAAAACACAAAAAAGCAGCCCCCTCTGATTGTGAAAATACAGCGTGCTAGGGCTTTTGTTCGCTCGTCTTGCTCCTCCTTCACCCACCGGAGGCGAAGAAAAAGTAAAATCTGCACTTGAAGGCCCAACATGCAGCCTCTTCCTTCTCTAACAGCAAAAACCAGCAGCAACTTCAGCAAATCTTCTCCTTTCTTGCACACCCATGCTCGCCTTAGCCTTGTTCTGATGCGCAGCCCTCCTGCTCACACTTGAATGCTGAAAATGCAGCCTTGGGTCATGCTGAAATCTCCTCTTCAGATGGGTCCACCTTAGTCTTTCAATGCTTTGATACCATGCCAGAGTGAAGCAATGTGGAAGCGAATGATCAAGACAAAGATGAATAGAGAGAGAAGAGAGAGAGAAAGAGAGTGAAACGTAGAAAATCTGCAGTGAAGTATGCTGTATAAGGATGCAGAAATATACATAGGTGCAGAGAGAATATCTGCGTATGTCTCCACCTTGAAGATCTCAATCTCCGTCAGTCTCCACAGTTTGCAGCCTGAAATTTGTGAAAACAGCTGTTGGAGACTGCTGAAATCAGGGCCAATAAATAGGCCAGGAAAAATGCCAAAAATAATGCAGGTTGACTGCATTTAATGCAGCCGACTGGACAGCAGCTGTCCGACTGTGCCACGTGGCACTTGTGCTCCTTGATGCGTGCAGTATGGACTGAATCCACATGGACTGCTTGGAGAAACTGTTGCAAAACTGCTCATATCTGAAACTGTTCGTCCAGGGAATGCTAAACTCTAATAGATTAGGCCACCATCAATCCTTGTTTTGCCTTGGTCAGACTTGTATACTGCACTCTTGTTTATCGTGTTCATTATTTGGCAACAATGATCTTGATATTGCCTTGCTTGAAGATGACCTCCATTAAACAAAATACAAGATTGGAGTTATTATTGTTGACTAAGGGGTGAACCATGTATCAATGGTGACCATGATCTTTGCATTTAATAGGCATGTGTGAAAGACTAGTTGATTGTTGTGTTGCTCAAATGTTGTGCTGCTTGATTTTAGTCTTGGCTTGTTTTGTCTTGTCATCAACTGGGTGACTAGATGTTAGATTGCCATTTTAGCAACTACGATTGCAGTTGTCCTTGGTCCTACTCTCTTCCCCCTCTTTTCCCACAAAAAACCTTGCTAGAACTATGGCTGTTCTCAACTGCGCTACACCCATTCAAATTTGAGTGTACAACCAGCCTCTTGATGATTGCCACAAAGCTTCTAGTCCATGGGAATTGATACTTTAACTTTGCATATTTACCTTCTCTCTAGAATTGTCTTTATTCTTAGAGTATTGTCATTCAAGAAAATTGGAGAGCTTGATTGATGCCACAAAGAAGACACTTAAAACCACCAATCAGAAACGACCTTGTCACCTTGTGAAGAATTGTCTTTGCATCTTGAGATCTGATTTGAATAGAGGCATGCAATTGTGGATTGGAGAATTTCACCTCCATATTATACACCTAGTTTGTTAAAATAGTAATGAAGATTAGTAAAAGAATGACTAAGACAATGCACAAACTATAAACAAGAACAAGAATCCACTATGATAAACAAAGTGTACAAGGATTGAGCTCTAGCTTGTACACTCCATAGGCTTTCTCTCACCACATTAAGATCTAACAAGTATAAGGCAATGAATTAAAAAGGTGGAACGACCTATAGTAACTGATGGAGTCTCGAGAAAAGTTTCATATGAATTAGAGCTTGGGGACTTGGCCGTCTATGAACTTGTGAAATGACTGGTAGGAACTATAGGCAGTAAAGAATATCATCAGTTACTTGAATGACACTAGGTCTATGTGCATATATATCGGAAGGAAGGATGCATTTGTTCTTAGATGTATAGAAGCTGATTTTGCAAGGAGTGTAGACTCTAGGAGGTTTACTATAGGTTTTGTCTTCACTTTTAGAGATGGTGCGATATCTTGGGTTTCTTGATTGCAGCTATGTATGGCTTTACCCACCACTAAGATTGAGTATGTTGTAACCATTGAGGCTTGCAAGGAAGCTACATGGCTTACTTGTTTATTGAGAGACTTGGGCATTATAGGAGAGGTGCCTACATTATTGCACTATGATAGTTAGAGTGCCTTTTAGTTAGCATAGAATCTAGTCTTTCAAAGTTTCATGCAATAGAGAAGCACATTGAGGTAAAGTATCACTTCATTAGGAAGGTTCTCAAGGACAAGTGCATTGAGCTTGCCAAGATCTATACAAATGATAACCCAATAGATCTTCTTCGAAGAGTTTACATTCTAAGCACGTTGCACACTGTAGAGTTTTGATGGGCATTGGATAGTATTTTCACTTTCTTCTTATACTGTCATAAAGGTGCACTAGCCTTAAAGTGGGAGGTTATTGGGGTAAAGGCTAATGGCCAATAGTTGGGTGTGTACTCATTGTAGAAGTACACAATGTACAGCTGTATATAAGTGAAGATAACAAACAATGAGGGTACCATTTATTTTGTACCCACATAACTCTCTTGTATTATCCTCTCTCAACCCTCTTGCACTCTATAGCATCTACCTCGCATCCCATCATTGCTTCCCCGGTCATCAAGTTAACCATTGTGCACCTCTTATAGCCACACAATCTCCATGGATGGCTTATCATGACACTAGAAATTTTCCACTAGAGCATAAGCATGCTGTTTGGATCTTCCCATGTGAGAGCACATGAAAGCATCATGTTGCTTGTCCCATAAGGAACTTGGGTTGGACACCCCAAGCCATGGTTTGGAGTCACCATAACATGTGGGCTCGACAATGCACATCAAATCCATTGAACACAAAAGAGCATTATCGTGGCCTCTCTCCACCCTGTACTTTACTCCTTTTTGGCTAGGAGCATATGAGGCTGTATAGCATCACTATAGCCAAGAACGATCATTCACTCGAGCTATCAGTAGGCTAGAATTACCTCCTTGTGATCTCATGCTCCAACAAGTTTGGGAGCAATGACCATAGTTGTTTTGAGGTGCATATAATATACTTATCAGAAGTCTGCAAACTTGGAGTATGTTATAGGGGTCTAAGATGTAGCACTTTTTAATGGTAAAACATTAATAAACTCCTTGAATATTCAGTAAAGTGCCATTTTGGTGTGGTACTTTTGTGACTCGTGCTCCATGTTTTAAAAGAGCCTTGCTTTATGTCTTATAGACTGTTGTTGCCAGCCTGACCTCATAACTTGTCTGATTGCAGCCTTATCAGAATCGCCCATGGGTAAGCTCTCTCTCTCTCTCTCTCTCTCTCTGTGCGCCTTTAGGCTACAATTGCAGAGTGCAGTGAGTCATAACCAACATGTATTGCTAAGACTTCCATTTCATATTACTTAGTCAATATCTCTTATTGAGCAACCAAATCCTCACATGAATTAACACTTAATTTTGGCATTCATTACTCTCACAGTCATTTCTCATTCAGATCAAATTATCTTCACTCATCTTCAGCACTCATCCTCTCGCTGCCCACAACCCAACTGGGGGACATCATTAGTTTGGCTTCTTCAAGTGTTGCCCATTTTTTGCAAGGCTTTCATCAGCAGGCACCAGGTTTGGAGGACCCCTACTGCATCATCTTCATCATCGGGAGTCCTCCCAGATGCCTATGACCTTTGCCCCAGGCCCCGGACTGGCGACCTGTTTCAAACCCCTGTTTCTACCTTTACATGGTCAACTTGCTGCCTAGCTGTTCGAGGTGATCTGCGGACGTCATATACCTCAGGAACTGTGTTTTGCTGCAGTTACAAGCCGCTCAGCATACCAGCACTCCTCTCAAGCAGTCGCCTTCATCCATCATTCTGCATTTACTGTTTGCAGGGTTGTACTTGCTGTCATACCTGTGTTTTCCAGACAGGCATGCTGCCTTGCTGTTTGGCCTAGCAAGCTGCCTTTGTTTGGAGCATTGATGACATCAGATCAGCATATTTTGTATTTCCAGCATTCAAGCCTTCATGTACTGCTACCATTCAATGAATGTGCACATTAGGGCCTTGAGTCCTATAAATGAGACTCGGCTGCCCTAGTCCCAGAGTGTCCTTAGTGCATTCGCACCAAGTCACTTCATGACCACTATGACCAATGCTACTAGTGCCCATCTGGATGTCCAAGGATGTAACACTTTCCCCCTTATGAATGATCGTTGTCCTCGGTAATATTCTTAGGGATGAGGTGAGGGAAATGACTCTTCAACAAATGTATTGATTCCCAAGTAGCCTCCACCTCTGGGTGGTTTTTCCACTTGACCAGATACTTGGGACAAATAGTCTAATGGGATCATTTAGTCCTAAGGTCCAGAATGAATTTGAGTTTGAGTGGAATATATTGAGCGGTATCCTCGAGCTGCGGGACTTCCTCAATTGGAATAATCCGTTCACCTTGACCTAATCGTTCTTTCAAATGACTCATTTGGAACATAGGGTGAACTCGGATCTCGGAAGGTAAATCTAGCTCGTAGGTTACACTACTTATCTTCTTGGTAATTTAAAAAAGACCACAATACCATGACGGTAATGTATAACACTTGCCAATAGTCATTGAATCCTACATGCCCTCTTGGAGGTCTTGAGAGAGTATAGTGTTGGTCAGCATGAAACGTGGCATGTTCTTGGGCCATTTTAATACTTTCCCTAGTAGTTGTCAACATCTTTTACATATCGTACAGAAAATCGACCATGGACTACATTTTCATCTGCTTGAGTGCTACAACAATTGGTGGTTTTGGCTCGTAATTGTATATAAGCATAGAGAGGCTATAGCTAGTAGTTGAATATTGAGCATTGTTATAAGCGAACTCAATCTAAGAAAGATGATGCTCCCAATTGGATTGCCTATGGGAGACATGCATGCAATATATCTTCCATGGTTTGATTTGTCCTTTTGGTTAGTTCATTGATTTCAGGTTGCTCCAAGGATAACATGGATAATTAAGTTTCTAACTTTTGGATAATTGTTTGCCAAAAATGGCTAGTAAACTTAGGATCCTTGTCATTGGCTATTTCATTGGGTGAACCAACTATTGCCCCTGCGACCTGAGAATTTGGTCATGATGTGTAGCAGATCTGACTACTTGAATTGAGTTGCATCAGCTTACAGTTTTAGAGTGATGGACAAAATCATTAATCTTGTAAGACATTTTCGGTAAGCAAGGTGTGGAAGCTGTTTGGTGAGGTTTCACACACTTCCAGCCTGATTTTCTGTTTCTAATGTGTGTAAATGTTTTGCACTTTATTTGGGTTTGAAAGTATTATGGGATCAGAGGAACAAAAAGGCATGTTTTTCCCAATAAGGTGACATTTGTCCCTCCAAACAGGAGTAGATGAAGGGGTCTATGCTTGGGTGGCTGCTAATTATGCTCTTGGAAGTCTTGGAAGAAGTCCACAAGATACTACTGGAATAATTGAGCTTGGTGGGGCTTCTGCTCAGGTTTTCTCTCTTGGCTTGTCCTTTATTATTCACTCTTTTTACTTGTGAAAACAGATGAAAGTAGGAAAAGCATGGCCTCACATGGCTAGAGCAGGTCAATATGCATTTGATCGTGAATATTGCATTATTTCCAACCTAATTATTGTCCAATCTTGAAACATTCAGTGTTGACCAACTAATTGTTTTACAAGATGACAAGAAGGCCCTTTAGGAGCTATTGCATTTTGAGAAATAAGACTCTTATCATGTAAAATAGCTCTCCAGATACCTCCGTTCGCTTGCTAGCATACCCGATTTTCTCTTTTGATTTTTGTATTTCATTGCTTGTGAACTTTGAGCTGTAACAATTCATCTTGTTGAAACTAGGGAAAAGTTAGTGGCAGTTTCCAATTTTATGCAATAATGTTATTGTTGACTCGATCTACACTTAGCTGTAATTCCTGTAAGTTGAAATGGCTTTGCAGGTAACATTTGTACCTGAGTTAACCCCACCCCCTGAATTTCTGCATACCTTGGAGCTGGGGGGGATAATTTACACCCTCTACACACACAGCTTTCTTCACTTGGGCCAGGTTTGTCTTCCAACTTCTGGGATAGTTTACCCCCTGTATATGCACAGACTTGGTCAGGTTTCTTTTCTTTAGCATTATAAGGTAGCATTGAAGCAGATTATTTTGAAGAAATTTTGCATAAGGTGGTGGCTTTAGAGCCATGGACCTGAAAGGACAGTCACTGACCATGTTTTCTTAATATAAAGAAGAGGGAGAGGGAGATGGGGGAGAGGGAGGGAGAGTGTGCTAGATGATGGCATTGAGGTTTACCACAAATTTCAATGCGGGACTTGGATGCTGGGCCCACGGCCAATTGGCTGTTTAACTGGTTCTTTATCAATATAGTATGAGTTGTCACAAAAAGAAGACATTAACGACTATCAAAGGCTAGAATGGCTAATGAAACCAAAATGGTAAATACAGCTGATCCATCGTATATGTTGTCATGGCTAAAGAAATTAAACAAAAAGTAGAGACAGCTGTGTATACAAGAGTTCTCACTTCTAATGATATGCTAAATGTTCCACCAAGCACATCTATAATGGCCATTTTCTGAGGTGCATGTCTTTGGAAAAATCTCGTTGTCACGCGCGCACGCGCGTGCACACATTTTTTGGTGAAACGAGTTGCATGTCTTATGTATCGTACAATAAATATTATGTCCAGTAAGAATAAACACATGAAGCATAGAGAAAAACTTGAATTCGTTAGTGGCCAAGAGAGAGAAATCAAACAAAGACTGCTGAATGATCTTTGAAAGAAAGTGTAAGTGCAAAAGATGGTCTTCAAAAAAGCAATGATTGTGAGGATGCTAAACTGCCCATAATGCCACTATCTCATCCAATCAAAGGAGTATAAGTAAGACCTCAAGGCAACATGGATAATACCAAAGAGCTAGAAGTACTTCTCTAAAGCACTAGTGGGAAAGTGATCTCTCAAATATTCTGGCGTATAGTTGAGGAGGGACTGAGAGGCTGGATAGCCCCAAAGAACACGATGTGCTGGCTATGTGGTCATGGACATTCTGTCAGACAGATTGTGCGGTCTATTGAATGTCATACTTCTGACACTCACCCCTGTACATATTCTGCTTCAAATTTCAGTCTTCAGCATTCATTCTGTTCAGTGACCCTCCCACCCTGCCTTACTTTCTCCACTCTTCATCTCAGCCTGTGCATCCGCTTCTACAGTGTTGCACTTTGGCATTAGATATCATCCAACAATAATATGATGAAAAGGGCTTGAAACAACTAAGTTCTCCTTGAGTTCCTGTGAAGTCCAAGCTCTTGTATGTTGTATTTGTAAATGCTGTTAATGTACAGAAACAGTTGATCAGAGAGGCAAATAGCTACATTACTCTTGGAAATGGTGTTTGCCTTGTTCTCTTCACTTGCATCCTTTGTTCTGAAGTTTCTCAATTGCTATTCTACAGACTACACTAGCTAGAGCTTTGAGAACTTTCTCGAGCATGAAAGCAATGTAACATAGGCCAATACCATCATGGTCCCAGCAATATGGAATCTCTGAGAACCTCTTACCATTGAAGTACATAATGTAAGGTGGTATGATGTATTCGGTCCCATTTCACACAGCCATAATAGAGCTACTATAATGCAAGGAATAACATGTGGAGCCTGGAGGACTGATTCGCGCTGAATGGATGATATTATTGAAGCACAAACGTACTCAGATGTGCCACTGCTTTGCATGTGATTCACTGTTGCTGCTCTATCTTGGTGGGTGCAATAATGTATAGTGGTTAATGAGGCATTGAATCTTGGGAGATAAGGGCCAGGAAGATGTAAGCATATCTAGGATCTTAGGAGGGGTATTGTATGATTTTTCGAGTAAGCCCTAGTATAATCCACATTATGGGTCTGAACATAGGTGATGTGCTGTGCATATCAATAGGGCAGCAGCATGGCATGGCAGGACATGATTATACTTACTAATGACATTCTAAGGTACTACGCTTGCCTAAATATCATGAGATGTGATGTGAATGCCTATTACAGGTCACTTGAGTATGAAGAAGATGGGTATAGGTTTCAGTTTCTTAGCAAATGTCAAAGCATGGGATGCATTAAGCAATATGAATTCAGCAGTGGGGAGGTTTCTGCCTTTTAGATTAAGTTATTTCTTTCAGTTTTTAAAAGTTGCAGCTATATCAACTTTGTTGTATGAATGCAGGAAGCTGCTTGGGATGGCCTTGTACAGCTGCTCGCTTCTGGAGTATTAAAACCATGTATGACAAATGATCTACGGCTACTGTTTGCTTGGCCTTTTTGACATAAAAATTTCCAACCTCTGCATGGAGGATTAGGAGATGAGAAATTGACAGTTTTTTATTTCTTGTGTGGGAGTTCCAAGAATTTATGCAAAGTAGGAATGGACCATTTTTTAGTGGTGAGAAAAATTGTGAGTTTCTATCCAATAATCAGTCAGTATGCAGGAAATATCACACTTGCTTACTTGATGGAGACACCAAAGTTGGAGCCTCTGTTCTATTTAAATATGATTTAATATTGTTTAGTGTACCATTTTGGGTTGCATAAAGTTGATCTGAAGCCGGTAAAGTTGGCATCTTGTGAAGTTTCAGATTAAAAAAAATCAAATGGTTATGTTCAGATTTAAATGGCATCTTGTGAAGTTGCAGAGAAAAAAATAAAATGGTTATGTTTGGATTAAAATGCTGCAGCCTTATCATCTGTTGAAGGAGCTATTGTTGATCCATGTACCCCGAAGGGGTTTGTCATGAGCCCTGATGAGCTTGCAAGGATGTCAGACACATTGATTGATGCAGATCATATCAGAGTTTCTTCTGTTCAGTCGGCTGGAAATTTTTCGGAATGCCGCAGGGTTGCATCTAAACTACTTCAAGTTGGCCGAGGTAACTATGTCACCTATCTATTGTTGCTACATCAAAAAGAGAAGTTTGTACATAGAAGAATAACTAGATGAATTTTTAGGATCAACTCATCTAGCCTTTAGAATGTGTTCAATTGCAATCTGTAGTAATACTTAGTATCATGGTCACATGCTGCAAGCTTTACATGGAAATTGTCATGTTTTTTTTCTTATGCCTTACTCTTACTTTGGGGCACAAAAGGCACGGGTACATCTGTCAGTAAACTAGTTTTATGATACATGGCTAGTTGGTGGTTTGGACTTTTAACCATTGGACTTATCTAGAGTCCTGTTGTTGTGAAGCTTTGCAAGCAACTTGAACTTTTCATGGTCTGTGTTGTAGACAATTGCTTATATCAACGATGTGCTGTTGGAGCCATATATGTGCCAGAGTTACGAGGAAAATTCTTTGCAACTGAGAACTTTTTCTACACATCACAGGTGCTTTTAAACTTTTTGGAAGGAAAAGCTTTTGATATTGTGTAGTAATTCTAAATTTGCTTTAGCATGTATTGGATGCTGCATCCACTAGTTCAATTAGGTGTTTAATGTGCACTGTTATATATTGTTTGTTTTTTTGAAGTCCGAGGCTATATTTGTTGCAGACCTTAGTAACCAATGACATAGCCAGAATTCTCTAATTATATGTGCTAAACTTCCATGCAGGTGTAACAGCATTCAGCTTAATGGCTACAACTTTGTTCCAGTGACAATATTTGTAGTAGCACATTTTTTGTTGGTCGGTTGCATGGCTGATAGTTCTTCAGGATCTTTGTTATATTGCCAACATCTGCTAGGGGGTGATGCAAGTAAATAGATGAGTCAAGGAGGCTATGTACATGTGGATAAGACTCACGAACGAGAGGCTCAGAGACCTCTCTCTCTTGATGTGCTACTTTCCCCCAGCCACCTCCCAATTTGCTATAGTAGGATAGGAATTGCCGTAGCAGACATTGGCGAGTTCTCTAGCATGGGAGGCATATAGAGCCAGGAAACCCACTTAACTTGTCTGTTTTAATGTGGAGAGAGTGATCGGCTTGCGGAGATACTTCAACAACGAGTTTGCATGTCTACCTCCTTTATTTCAACATTTGTTGACTGCAGATTTTTGTGTTCTATTGTCTCTTTTCTCTCTCGTTCTCTCATGTTCATTGTCTTTCAGTCTTGTCCATATGCTTGCGCATTCGCTGCACTTTGACACAGTGTCAGAGGAGTGTTGAAGGGCTGATTGATTGTGGGCAGACTTGAAAGAGAGATTTCAGCGTGACAAAAGTTTGTGTTTTCAGTGTTCGAAGGGTGAGGCAAATAGGTGAAGCACGTGAAAGAAGTGAAGTTACTGTTGTTTGCAGGTTTTTACTGTTCATGAAGGAGAAAAGACTGCGTTTTCATTGCCTCAAGTGGTTGAAACAAGTATGAAATAAGCGGAGGATGCCCTAGTAAGCATCGTTTGCAGAGTCAGATGGGACTATACTTGTTTTTGTATATGTTATTCAGGTGACATTGTCTTTCAAGTTTGATGTAGAGTTTAGGCTAATGTGGATTGTAAGGTCCCCGTGTTATTGGCTCTTCTTTCAAATCAGAAGCTCGATGGGGAGAATTAACGCATCTGGCGGGTAATGCTGCTTGCCATCCTGGATTCCTATGATTTAGCAGAGCTCATAATCGAGGCTATAGACCGTCCTATAGCTCATGATGCTTCCAAGCTTTCTGTTGATGAGAAAGCTAAGTTGCTCAAGGTATCGGCACATTTGGATAAATTGAATGCTTGCATTTGCTCTTTTCTCTCTCTCTTACACTCAAACACTTGACAAGCTGACTGTGGCTTGAGAGATGTAGCTAGAGTTGGATCAAATGTACAATCAGATAGTCGCTATGAAGTGGATATCTCTGAGGGTTTATAGATAGACTTTGAGTTCCTACAAGTTTTCTTTTATGCGGGAGTATGCCAATAAGCTTCGGCAGTTGTAAATGTGGATTTAGAACGCAAGGAAGGTGATTGCCTTGGAAGACATGGTGATAACTCTCTTTTGGTAGTTACCATCCCTATTCAATGCATTCTATTCCACCTTGATTGCTTCGGGATAAACAAATATCCTTAAGTGGGAGGAGTTGGTTTCGATGGTCCTAGACCAAGAGGAACAATTCAAAGGTTAGAATGATCCCAAGTCAGAGGTGTTGACAGGTTAGTCTTTCCTATAGAAGGGAAAGAACAAGAACAAGAAGAAGCAGAAGAATGAGAAGGCCAAACAAGATAAAGGCAAGGAGTTTACTTGTCACATCTGTGGCAAGATAGGTCATTGGAAGAAGGATTGCCTCGGCAAGGACAAGAAAGACACCAAGGAGAATAAGACTACAAAGGACATAGGAGCTGTGGCTGCTCCTTCATCGCCCGCTTTCCTCCATTTATAAGTGATTGAGGATGCTCCTTTGCTGGCCACCACTGATGCGGCGATGTTGTCTCCCTAGTCTCAGCAATCTTCTCATACAACATAGTATAGATATCTCTCTCTTTGTGTGGAATGTTTGGCATCTCTTTGCATTTTGTGATATCTATCTTGTTGGGGTTCACTGGGCGAGGCTCGATTGGATAGTTAGTTTTTTTGAGCAATCATAGATTGCAATGGCAGCAGACTAATCTCTCAATTTGTTGTATAGAGAGTTTATTTTTTTTCGTAGTATGGAGCAAGGCCCATGTACTCCAATTTCTCTCATAAGGCCTAGAGCTACAATCTTGTGAGAGAACTCTCATTACAATGTGTATTTGAAATAAGACAAGCTAGAAAATTCAATGTTTATATAGAAATGAAAAAGCAAATTGTATTATGGGAGTTGGGTAATACCTCGATGCTATATTTTTTCCACCAAGAGACTGGTTGTATCTAGTCGCTTTTTACTCTATAGTGCGTGACTTGAATACACTGCTCTGATTGTAAAAAAAAAAAAAAAGCCATTCCTCCTCTAGTTTCAAAAGCATATCATTGTCGTCTCCCATGAACTTTTATACTCATTTTATCCATCCTCTAGCTCTTTGTTGATATACTTTTGCTCATTCCTCTATAAAGAATGAAGGATATGTGCAACGACATGGATGAGCCTATGAAACCAATCCCAACATCAATTCCATGTCTTTCAAATCCCTAAATTTTCATATAAAAAAGAAAAATATAATGAAATCTCAAATTTTTAGAGAAAAGAAAAAACTGTCAGAAGTGGAGCAGTGGTGGAAGCATAAACATGTGCTGAAATAAACTGCTGAAACTCAAGACAAAAAGAGAAAAGAAAAGAACACGATACAGATGAGAACTCAGATGTATGCACGGGAAATGGAATCCATATATCTGAACACGAGACAGTCGCATACAACAGTGAGTCACTGGATGTGTGGGCACTGGCACTGGCACTGGCTCTGGCTCCTCTCTCCACAGAGTCTGCAGATGGTGAAGGTGATGATAATGACTGAGGAGCCACTGAGTATAAATAGGCTGAAAAGTGGGGAGCAATAAATGCTGGTCGGCCAGCATTAATGCTGGCCGACTGGTGCATAAAATGCTCTGCTGGCATAAAATGCCACACCGGAAAAATACCTAAAATACCTAATAAAAATGCCCAGCCCAAATCAAGCTCAGATTCACACATGAGCTGACAAATACTCTGCTAACACCCTCTCTCAGATCATGGGTGATCTGATACAATACAATAGTACAATGAAAAGGGATCAGAAACTATAGAACCACCAAGTAGAACCATGGATACCCAAGCACTGGGTGATCAAGCCACCACCAAGGTGCCTCGGAGAGAACCTGATGTCGATGTCGATCGTACCAAACACCGGAAAATAGAGAAGATCATAGAATGTCTCTGTGTCCATCACCAATGTCTCGCAGTAGCATACAAGACCATCCTGTCAAAAATGCCCCTGAACATAGGTGACCATGGATTCCCCGCCTTTGGCCAGACCGCCAAAGTGTCCCCTCATGTGAGCTCCAGACGAAAGCCTCCCGCTCTCTGTCAGATAACCAGCTCATCATGAACCTGGATGTCAATCCCAGCTCCAGGATTTGAGTCCGCCAGACTGAAGTCGATGCGTCAGGGATGTCCCTCTCTGGAACCTGTGCACCTGTATAAAAGTATAGATGAGGCGCGGCTGCCCCATCTGAACACCCACTCACACTCCCTCTCTGGCACAAGAGAGTCGTGAGGGATGACCTCATCACCACCACTAGAAAGCAGCCGAGGAAGGGGCCACCAAGCCCTTCCCGCGATCTGAAGAAGAGGATCCCTTCCGCGCCTTAGACTTCACCTTGGTCGGAGGATCTGAGTTGGAGTCTGATGAAGGAGAGGACTCATCGGTAGAGTCAACAACCCGCTTCGTCTTCTGCTCCTTCTTCCTAGAAGCCGCTAACGTCTTGCAGTCCTTCCGCAAATGTCCCTTTTTGCCACAGTGGTAACACTGGGCCTTCGACTTCTTCTTCCCCTCTCTGAAGCTACATAAGCCTCGCCTCCATAATGTGTCGGAAGCCGCCCCTGTAATCTCAAAGATGTCTCATGCTCAAAAAGCATCGAGGTCATATGTGTAAAACTGACAGGAGTCGATGATGTCTGCGCCCACAAAGCATTGGCCACTCCATCAAAATCTGGGGGGAGCTTGTAGAGGACCGTTTCGACGAGATGCACCTCGGGAAGAGCAGGTTGCATGTGCCGAAGCTGGTCCTGTACCTGCGTAATACGAAGAAGAAAAGACTGAATAGTATCTTTTGGCTCAAACTTCATCTGTTGGAGCTGGCCATAAAGTGTGACTGCCCGCATGGTGGAAGGTGCCTCGTACATCTGCTGCAACTTCTGCCATACTTCAGGAGAGGTCCTATAGGAGGTAACCGCTGGTAAGACCGCTTTAGAAATACACCGAACCAACACCGAGTAAGCACGGGCATCGTCCGAGTCCCATGTGAGCACCGCTTCCTCATGGTTGTCCTCATCAAAGTCTTCAGGAAGAGGAAAAGGACGGAGAGGTCGAGCAATAGCGCCACAGACGATGTACCATAACCGCTTCTGCACAAACCAAGCTTTCATGACAGCACTCCATGTGAGATAATCAGGTCCATGTAACTTATCATCAGTGGAAGTGCACGGAGGAGCCATATGGAGAGGATAAGAAGAGAAGTAGAGAAGAGATGGAATTTAGAGAGGAAACACAGCCAAAACACAAGCATAGACTGCAGAAAATGAGAGTTCACATGCAATATAACCCAAAATCTGATTAATAGAAGACAAAATCTGTTGCAGAAAGTCAAAAAATCAGTCAAAAACTGCCAAAAACAGCAAAAACGGCCTGAAGTAACAGTCACCCAGCCACGAGAGATGCTGAAGCAGCAAAATGCAGGCTGTAAGCTGGAGAAAAACAGGTAGAAAACTGTCACCAGCAGCTGCAGATGAAAAACGGAGGCAGTAGAAGGTGCGTAGGCAGCAGGCGATGGTAAAACTGCAGAAAACGCAGGTCAAACAGGTTGCATGTAGGAGCAGCAGCCGCCAGAGCAGAAAAGGGGAAAACAGTCTTGAAATCAGCAATAAAACACAGCAGAAACACAAATCCTGAAAACTGATACCATGTCAGAAGTGGAGCAGCGGTGGAAGCATAAACATCTGCTGAAATAAACTGCTGAAACACAAGACAAAAAGAGAAAAGAAAAGAACACGATACAGATGAGAACTCAGATGTATGCACGGGAAATGGAATCCATATATCTGAACACGAGACAGTCGCATACAACAGTGAGTCACTGACTGTGTGGGCACTGGCACTGGCACTGGCTCTGGCTCCTCTCTCCACAGAGTCTGCAGATGGTGAAGGTGATGATAATGACTGAGGAGGAGCCACTGAGTATAAATAGGCTGAAAAGTGGGGAGCAATAAATGCTGGTCGGCCAGCATTAATGCTGGTCGACTGGTGCATAAAATGCTCTGCTGGCATAAAATGCCACACCAGAAAAATACCTAAAATACCTAATAAAAATGCCCAGCCCAGATCAAGCTCAGACTCACACATGAGCTGACAAATACTCTGCTAACAAAAACAAGATGAAAACAAAATTTTATCTTACAAAATCTTGATTCTAAAAGAAAGTGTGCTCAAAAGTTAACAATGTAGTATTTATGTCCAGGGCCTCTCTAATTTTGTCCATGAACTCGTAAAGAAAACAGATGGTGCTTCCTTCCTTGTTTGTCAATGTGAGGACACTATACATGGGATTTATGTTTTTCACTAGGCTACTTGCGTCCTTCCACCAATCATCTTTCATGACAATGCGACAAAATGCAATTGCCTTGGGATCATTTTTTTACTCCTAGTTTTTTCACTCACTACAAACAATAGTGCAAAGTAAATCGTGTCGCATCCTAATAACCCTTTCTAAGACAACAAACCTTGTCTTGGAAGGCTTAAGAAGCTCTAAATCATTGTTTTTCTCGAGAACCTTGGGTCTCTTGGAAACAAAATCCATGATACATGCAGTGGAGAAAATATAATCCCACCCAAGGTAGTTTCGGTACATCCTCAATCATGAGGTCTAGGATATGTGTAGCACAAGGTGTCCAAACAATGGTAGAGAATACTTCTTTAAGCAGCTTTTCCATGGCCATACAATTTGATTTATTATTTGTAATTACACGCACTATACTTCTTGGACTTATATCAATAATTGCTTATCGTAGATGAGACCGTATGTATGCACTTCTGACGATCGTACTTGCAACCGATGCATCTATGGGATGTAGCAACGTAGTACTTTTGCAAGAAGAAACCAATATGTTGTAGACATTTCTCTTCCGCACATCAAACGACCCATCACATAGCATTGTGCATCCCTACTTCTCCCATGTTGCCTTCAAAGGCTCTAGCTCTTTCATCAGGGCTTCTTTCTTGTAGCTAAGCTTCTTGGTATGCTATATCTCATACTTCGGACCCTCCTATTCATACCCAATGCGAGAGATGGCACGAATTGCTGACTCCATTGAGGAGGGTGAAGAATGTGAAAGGATAAATCACATTGTATGAATAATCCTTGCCTTCTGCAATGATGCTTTCATGTCTCCTTGCTTGTGTATGGGTAGTGCAGTTCTCTTAGTTGAGGGCATAGTCCGTACGAACGAAGAACTTGCAGCTTGTGACTCCTATATAGAGTTAGCCTCATTGTCTGCATCAAGAGAGATGCTCTAAGATGCTGGAATTGTTGAGAGGTTTGCCTCTGGCTCATCATCCCATGCGTCCACTTTGTCAATGGGAATGCCCAACATTTGGGCTTTCCATGACTTGAGACTATCGTACACATTTTTGGATACTCTTGAGCAAGACCCAATCCCAAAGCCTTTGTTCGTGAGAAATGAGCTTTTAATCTTTGTGCCACACTGTGATGACACTTTGCACAAAACTTGCATACCCATTTTGTTGTCCCACTTCCACCATATCTTGAAGTATTGATAGTAACATTACTCCACAAAGGAGTACCCTTCCTCAACATGACAATAATCTGAGTTGTTTAACAATTAGAAAAGTATTTAATAAACCATCTTCCATGGATATGGGAACTTGGGATCGTGGACCATGGTTGTGTGCACTGGGACATCATGTGTCCAATCTGTAAACCAATTGAAGAGGAAAGGAAGAGAGAATAAGAAAAGAAGAATGTGAATAGGAAAATAAAAAATAGATAATTCTTGAATCCTTACTGTACCTAGAAGGTCGTCCTTGTTAGGTTTCGGAACTTGTGAGTTGTGTTACACGTGTTTGGTGTGATTCTTAAATAGATTGGGTTCATGGGCAACAATCACAAATCTGAAATCGGATTGCTTTTGTTGGCAGTAGCTTGTTATGGTTCATGGACATCAATTACCCAATTGTTGTTTGCAAAGAATACGAGAAGAAGAAAGAGTAATTAGTCATGAGTCAAGACTTACCATGTGCAAGAGCAGGCCAAACAAATAACACATGTAGGGTGGACACAAGGGCAATCACAAATCACTCACAATTGACAAATGCAGCTTGCACGATTCACCAGGAACAAAATCGTCAATTCGTCTAGTGTCCAAACTCCACTTTGCCACAATTGGATCGTCCACACTCCACGATTGAATCTTGATTCATCAAGACTCAATTCGTCAAGGCTTTAAATAGGAAATGCCTTGGTGATTGTTGTTTTTTAATTTCATGTGGTCGGACATCATTAAATAAAAAACGTCAAGTAAAAAACTAAATGTCTTTAAGAAAAACAATGATTCATTGGACTATATTAATTAAAAAATGCTAAGTAAAAAAGGAAAAGAAACATCTAAACAAAACGACAACTCATTGGACATAATTAAATAAAAACCGTGAAGTAAAAAAGGGAGATGTTTGCGATAATGGTTTGTTTCTTTCATGAGTGGTTGGAGTCAGACATTAAAAAAAATTAATTAAAAAAATGAAACATCTTAAAAAAAAAAGGGGCATTTAGTGTTTGGGGGTTGAATACGAAATCAGCCATTTCTAAGGTTTATGAAATGGGTTGATATTTGCAATGTTTCCTAAGGTTGGGAAATGCGTTTCGTGGCAACTATGTATGCAGCTGATTTCGGATGGGTAAGTGGTGCTTAAACATGTTGTCCATATCCTCAATTGATCCCCTACATCGGTTGTGGTTGGTATGCCACCTTTTGAGGCTTACTTTGGTCAAAAGTTGTTATGCTTATGTCACGCCTTGAAGAAAAAGTGGGACAAGTTTGAGCCAACTTCCAAACAATAGGTGTTTGTAGGTTATAGATTGCAGTCCCAAGGATATAGGCTTTATGATGCCGTTTTATGGGATGTATATATAAGTCGAGATTTTTGGTTTGTAGGGTTTTCAGCTATAGAGGGGGGTGTTGAGCATCCCGTACTTGGTGATCTAGGTGATAGTTGGGCACTTGATCTTGTGCCTTTGAAGTCTCTGCCTATTGAGGCTCTACCATCAGTGAATAAGGAGATTACTTTACCACTAGATTCACCCGTTAAGCTGGCATTGGTGGATATTTTAGAGACTTTGGCAAAGGTAGAGCGGTGGGGGGAGTATTGGCCTCCTCCTTATTAGGTATGCGATACACTCAGTGATGTTGGGATTGACGGAGTTTCTGAGGAGTGGCAGCCCCGCAAGTTAGCCCACGGCGATTTGGGAGGAACTAGGCATGCTCCAACGAGCTTATTTATACTAGCCATAGTTTGATGTCTCGTGCAATGCAAGATAGAGAGCACACCTTCGTGAAGGAGGCTTTACAGTCACAACCTTGGAAGAAGGCTATGGAGTAGGAGTTGGATGCGATTGAGCAGAATGGCACTTGAGATCTTGTGCCTTGAACGGCTCATTAGGTGACTAGAGTCAAATGGGTCTTTAAGACTAAGTACCATATTAATGGCACTCTAGATAAGCACAAGGCGTTGCTCGTTGCAAAGGGCTTTGCATAGTGACCAAGGGTGGATTTCCATGATAACTTTGCACCTACAGCTTGGATGGCTACCATTTTGGTCCATCTTTTCACACTAGGCTTTAGAGAGGGTTCATGTGCATCCGGTTGTCGTGTTCTTATCACTACATTCTAGTTACTGTTGAAATTTTCTCTAAGTGCTTTCGTTATTGCTTTGAACTTGTGCCATCCTTGTGAGTTTGTATTTTTGACATGCTTTTTCCCTAAAGATCCGTGTTGTTCTTCATCTTCTTTGTATCCCTCATCATGGCTTTTGCGGTATCTCCTCTTGATGGTCAGCTTGTAGACATTCTTTACTCATCTATGCATGTTATGTTGGACACTTGTTGTATGGAGATTCAAGTTTTGGTGAGGATGCTATATCTTGGTGCTTTAGATGTTCTAGTTCAGAGAGAGGTGACATAGGGAAGTAAAAGACCAAGTCTCAATGCTCTTATTGTGGGAAGAAGGGACACCTCCAAAAGGACTTTAGGACATTAGTAGCTTTGCAATAGGAGCAGGAGCGGATGGTGACAAAGGGTGATGACTCTCTTGGAAAGTCTTCCTCATCTCCAAGTCTAGGTTTAGGCTCCAACTATGTGGCCTCGATGATGGCTGCATGGGCCTCCCTTCTTGGTTGCTAGTATAGGTGATGCAAGAGAACCCTCACAACTCTCCAATCTAGAGAGGGAGCGTGAGAGGATGGTGAGATGGGATTGGTGAACCTCATCTCTATACGTATATAGGTACATGGGTTCTAGAGGGGAATCTTCTTGACATTGTAGTGATCGGAAGGCACGAAGATTGAGATAGTCAGTGTTTGTTAGCAGCAACAAGATAGAGAGTGAGAGAGAGCAGAGTAGAGAGTGTACATGATTTGTGGGTACAATGGCGAGTGTACCACTTCAGGTTTTTTTAGATAGATATATATGTGTAAGTACAAGTGCTAAGGGTGTGTTCACACCAAGGTACATTAAAAGACACGAGGGCCTTTATTCCCAACAACCTCCCACCTAAAGGCAATGTGCCTTAAGAGGAGAAAAGAATCAACTAAGTCTAGGTATGTATAAAGCTGAAATACATATATCTATCCAACTCCGATCATCTGTCGGCAATGAGCAAACCGCTCTGCTAGAAGACCCTTCGTGAGAAGGTCTGCAGGATTATCATCTGTATGCACTTTGGCAAGCTCAATGTACATCTCTAATGAAGTGGTACTTTATTTGTACGTGCTTCGTCTTCATATGAAAGACGGGATTCTGTGCTAGCATGATAGCACTCTGACTGTCACAATGGAGAATAGGAAACTTTGTAATGCCAAGCTCTCCCACCGGACGTGAAAGCCATAAAGCCTCTTTGTATGGCTTAGTGGTAGCCACATACTCTGCCTCTGTAGTAGACAATGCAACACACTTTTGTAGACTGGAGATCCAAGAGACTGCTCCTCCTGTGAAAGTAAACACATACCCAGAAGTGGACTTTCTGCAATCCGCATGACCAGCATATTCTGCATCCGTAAAGCCAACAACAGATGCCTTCTACTTTCTAAAGTAGATGCACAACTCCTTTGTGCCTTTGAGGTATCTCATAATACCTTTCATTGCTTCCCAATGCTTTTTACCAAGGTTTGCCATGTATTTGCTAACCACTCCCACTGCAAAGGCAATGTCAGGACGTGTAGCGACCATAGCATACATCAAACTGCCAAAAGCTGAAGCATATGGTATCTTGGCCATTTCAACCTTCTCATCATCAGATGTAGGGCTGTCCTCTGCACCGAGTTTCACATATGGAGGCAATGGAATGCTAATTGTTTTTCCCCCTCTCCATATTGAAATGCTGCAAAACCTTGGAGATATACTCTTGTTGAGATAGATATATCAGAAGTGGTGCAACAATGGAAGAATAAACAACATGCTGAAATAAACTGCTAAAACACAAGATGAGAAAGAATGAACATAAATACAGATGAGAACTCAAATGCATGCTCGAGAAACGGAATCCATATCGAATACGAGACAACATACAACAGTGAGTCACTGGCTATGTGGGCACTCTGGCACTGGCTCCTCTCCCCTGTGAAGAATCCACAAGTGATGATTGAAGTACACAAAGAGGAGGAGCCCAACAATATATAGGCATAAAATGGGGGGAGCAATAAATGCAGTTGGCCAGCATGAAATGCTCCCCAATCCTAAAAAGGGCACCAAAAAATGCCAGAAAAATACTACATGAAATGCCATAGCCTTTGCAGCACAGACTCACACGTGAGCTGACTAATCTGCTAACACTCTCTCTCAGATCAGGGGTGATTTGATACAATACAATAGTACAATGATGTGGAACTATACAACATAGAACCACTAGAAGAACCATGGATATCCAAGTAGTGAGTGGCTAGCCCACCACCAAGATGCCTCGGAGAGTATCTGATGTCAGTGTCGATCATAACATCACCACTTGAAAATAGAGAAGAATTAGAGCAGCTCTCTGTGTTATGTCACCTTTCGCACTCAGGACATACAAGACCAATCTGCCAAACATGTCTATGAACATGTGACCATGGAATCCCGGCCTTTGGCCAAAACGGCCAAAGGGTCCCCTCATGTGAGTCGGACGAAAGTCTTCCTCTCTCTGTCAAGTAACCATTCCATCATGAACCTGGATGTCAATTCCAGCTCCAAGATTTGTACTTGCCAGCAGACTTCGGTCGATGCATCAGGGATGTCTCTCTCTGGATCTTGTGCATCGGTATAGACACATAGATGAGGCACGGTTGCCCCATCTCACCACCCTCTCACACTCCCTCTCTGGCATTGGAGAGTCGTAAGGGATGTTCTCATCACCACCACTAGAAAGCAGCTGAGGAAGGGGCCACCAAGCCCTTCTCACGATCCAAAGAAGAGGATCCCTTCCATGCCTTGGACTTCACCTTGGCCGGAGGATTGGAATCGGAATCTGAGGCAGAGGATGACTCGTCGGAGGAGTCCACATTCTGCTTTGTCTTCTGCTCCTGTTTCTTCCTGGAAGGCGCTAACTCTTTGCAATCCTTCTTGAAATGACTCTTCTTGCCACAATAGTAACACTAGGCCTTTTACTTCTTCATCTTTGAACCCCTCTTTGAAGCTGCAAGAGCCTCACTTGAACCTCCATAATGTGATGGAAGCCTTCCCTATAGTCGCAAAGTAGCCTCATGCTCAAGTAGCATGGAGGACATGTGAAGAAAACTGACAGTAGTCATAGATGTCTGCGCTCATAAAGCATTTGCCACTCCATCAAACTCCTGAGGAAGCTTGTAGAGTACCGTACCAACAAGATGTGCCTTTGATAGGGTAGACTGCATAGTGCGAAGCTGGTCATGGAGTTGGGTAACACGAAGTAGGAAGGATTGAATCGTATCTTTGGATTCAAACTTTAGTTGCTAGAGCTGGCCATGGAGAGTAACGGCCCTCATGGTGGAAGGAGCCTCGTACATCAAGTGTAACTTCGACCATACATTTGAAGCTGTTGTACAGGAGGTGACTGTTGGTAGGACTTCTTTGGAAATACGCCGAAGTAAGGCCAAATAAACATGGGCATCATCCGAATCCCATGTAAGCACTGCCTCCTCATGGTTGTCGTCATCAAAATTAGATGGAACAGGAGAAGGTTGTCGAGGACGTGCCATAGCTCCACCAACCACGTACCATAATCGCTTTTGAATAAACCAAGGCTTCATCACCCCACTCCACGCGTATTAATCAGGTCCATGGAGCTTGTCATTAGTGGATGTGCATGGAGGAGCCATCTGGAGAGGATTAAGAAAAGAAGTAGAGAAAAGAAGGGATTGGGAGAGGGAACATAGCCAAATCACGAGCACAGATTGCAAAAAGCAAGAGTTTACATGCAGCATAACCCACATGCAGTATAACCTAAAATCTGATCAAAATAAGACAAAAGCTGCTGTAAAAAGTCAAGAAATCAGTAAAAAAACTGTCAAAAACGGCAAAAACGGCCTGATAGTATAAGTGCCCAGCCAGGAGGAGACGTAGAAACACCAAAATGCAGGCTGAAATGGATGCACAGGCTGTTTGGATGCTGACGTCAGCAAAAAACGCAAGCAAAACTGGTCGCGTGATTGGAGCAATAGCTGCTTGATCAGCAAGAGGAAAAACAGTCTTGAAATCAGCAAGAAAACACAGCAAAAACACAAATCCTGAAATCTGATACCATGTCAGAAGTGGTGCAGCAATGGAAGCATAAACAACATGCTGAAATAAATTGTTGAAACACAAGACAAGAGAAAGAATGAACACATACAAATGAGAACTCAGATGTATGCTAGGGAAATGGAATCCATATCGAACACGAGACAATAGCATACAACAGTGAGTCACTGGTTGTGTGGGCACCCTAGCACCGGCTTCTCTCTCCCCTAAAGAATCCACAAGTGATGATTGAAGTACACAAAGAGGAGGAGGAGGCCAGCAATATATAGGCATAAAATGGGGGGAGCAATAAATGTAGTCGGCTAGCATTAAATGCTCCCCATCCCTAAAAAGGGTACCAGAAAATGCCAGAAAAATACTAGATGAAATGCCAAAGCCTCTACAGCACAGACTTACACATGAGCTCACTAAATTGCTAACAAGATAGAGCAATCCTTTTGACCTATCTCTAAGTATTTTCATGCCAAGAATGTGATTTTGCATTCAAGGCATGAGTATCCCTGCCAGCAATCAACATGTCATCAACATACAGAATCAAGATAATTAGGCTGCCATTTGCTGCCTTCTTAGTGTACAAGCAGTGATCCACTTGACTTATGGAAACCTTGAGACTGCATGAATGTATCAAATTTATGATACCATTTTCTTGGTGCTTGTTTCAACCCATACAAACTCCTTTTGAGTTTACATACCATCTTTTCTTTCCCTTTTTCCACAAACCCTTCAGGCTGCTGCATATATATATCTTCATGCAGATCACCATGTAAAAATGCGGTCTTTATATCAATCTGTATAAGTTCTATATCTTCAATTGCAACCAAGCCCAAAATGGTTCTCAACGTAGTCATCTTGACTACAGGAGAGAAAATTTCATCAAAGTCAATTCCATGCTCCTGCTTGTACCCCTTTGCAACCAATCTTACTTCGTACTTTGGTGAGGGATCTGAAGTGACCATCTCTTGTAAACCCATTTGCATGGAAGTGTTTTCTGCCCTTTAGGCAACTGCACCAAGTCCCAAGTGCCATTTTTCTCAAGAGATTTCATCTCTGACAACATGGCTTTATACCATTTCTTGTTGTCCTGTCTATCCATTGCTTCCTTGAAGCAAGACGATTCACCACAGTCTGTCAACATGACATAATCAGCCACATAATTTGCACCAGGAACAAATCTATCAGGTTGTCTAGTAGCCCTAGAAGATCTCCTAACCCAATGATCATTATTTGCTGGCTGTTCTTGCAAATTTCCATTTTCAGCATGCTGTCCTGGCATTTCAGCCTGCAAATGAGCATTAACAGCTTGCTGTCTTGGCGTTCTTGCACATGTAGTGGCTCATTATCATGGGCAATAGTTGGCTGATCATTTCTAGCATGATTTTCTGCATTTACAGATTCATTTACAGCAGGTATTTGCTGCTGTACAGCGGGCACATTTTGCTGTCCAAAAGGTATTTCTTCCTGGAATACAACCCTACGGACCTCCTCAGTCTTTTCGGGTTGTTTATGCATGCGATCTTCTCGAAAGATAACATCATTAGTGCATACTACTTTCCTTTTCTCGGGATCCCATAATCTATACCCCATTTGACCCTCACCACCATATCCTAGGAAAATGCATTTACAGGACTTTGGCTCAAGTTTGCTACGTTTTTCTTTACGAATGTGCACAAAAGCTTCGCAGCCAAACACTTTTAGGTGAGTATATGAAGGTGGCTTGCCCGACCACGCTTCTTGGGGAACCGATTAATTAAGTGTACGGCTGTCATAACAGCCTCTGCCCAAAAACCATGGGATAATGCAGCTTGAGACAGCAGTGTATGGGCCTTATCTTGTATGATGGTTCGATTCATATGCTCTGCAACTCCATTTTGGGGTGGATTATGAGGGGCAGTGAGCTCCCTCTTTATCCCTTTGTTGTCACAAAATGCGTGAAAGGCCTTGGACACATATTCCCCGCCATTGTCAGAGCGAAGATACTTAAGTGTCTTACTTGTCTGATTTTCAGCCAATGCTAATAAAATTTTAAACTTGTCAAGCACTTCATCCTTGCTATGAATAGGATAAACCCATACCTTCTGTGTAGCATCATTGAAAAAGGTGACAAAATATTTCTTTCCCCCTAAAGATAATTCTGGCATCTAACATACATCTGAATGTACTAGCTCTGGAGGAGAAGATTTCAGCGAAAGAGACTTTTTATGAGACGTCTGTGCATGTTTACCATAAACACAATGATCACAATGCTCAAAATCAACATAACGAAGACAAGGCAAGTAACCCAAACGAGAAAGCACTTTCATTCTTGTTTGACTCGTGTGTCCCAACCGGCCAGCCACAAGGAAACACTTTGCTGCTTGGTCACGGCAACAACACGATTACGCACACTAGATACATGAAGTGGATGCAAAGTATTATTCTTGCAACCTCTGGGAATAACTCTAGATCCCTTACAGATCTTTCATTTGCAATCACCAAAGGTGGTATGAAAACCATGGTCATGTAGCCATAGTACGGAGAAGTTTCGGAAGCGGGGGAAACGGAAATGAAAAAAATGGGTAAAATTTTGAAATTAGAGAAACGGTGTTTCGGATTGTACACTTAAAAAATAGAGTAATATGTGGGTATGTAAAATTTAAATATATCAATGCCTACAACAACATGTATTCAAATTTCATACAAAACTTTGAGTCTTCATGTCATATGATTGAAATCATGATTCATTACACATTTCACGAGTCATGATTCACGAGTGAAGATTGAGGAGTCAAGACTGAGGACTCAATGGTTGAAACTTAAGACAATTTAACACAAGTAAGACTCAATTTTCAAAACATAAGGTAATAAAATAAATTAGAATTTATGACTCATGAATAATCTATGATCTAAAGAGCAGTAAAGACTAACATTAAGAACAATGGAACAAGAATCAAGATGTATAATAAGTGAGATCAAGATACAATGATAGTAACTATGTTATGTGAATAATCTGTCAAAACTTCAAAGTTCAGTGAGGCTATAAGTATCAACATCAATGAACAACCGACAACTCTAGTCTGGACTTTGCATTGCTAAACTGACTTCTGTATATCATGAGTCATTCGGACTTTGAGGATCTATGCACCATCTCCTCGTCCGACTCCGAGGAACCTGATCGAGAAGTTGATGAAGCAGCCTTAGCCTCGTCCTGAGACTTAGGCTCTGACTTTGCCTGTGATGCACGACTACATGTGGCCCTCACTCTAACCCTTCTCTGTGCACGAGTCTCATGCACCGATGCCGATAGCTCCTCATAGAGCATGGAGTAGATATCTTGCTCCTCTTGTGGTATCTGCGGAATGTCACACATCTTCTCTATATTAATCTTGTCAATATTCACATGTAAAGGTGAACGAGACTAAAATATATTATATGAGAGAAGATTCAATATGTTCAATGTTCATACATATCACAATTTACAATCCAACTTCCAAGCAAATTAGCAATGTCAAGTGTCAAGGACTCAAGGTCAAAAAGTTAATTATACATAATACTAATCATTACTGATTTACCCGTGAAGGCTCAGGGGACAGAGCGGTTCTCTCAAGAAGCTGGAGATTGCAATGGCAAAACACTAAACGCTCCAACTGGGCAGTTGTGAGCTTGTTTCTCTTTTTGGTGTGGAAGAGGGTCCATGTGCTCCAATTTCTCTTAGTAGGCCCTGAACTACAATCTTGCGAGAGGACCCGAATGGCAATGTGTTTCTATTCAAATTTAAGAGATTGAGGTTAATTAATTGACAATTGCTAATATATATGCCGCAAAATCAACATTCGAGTGGGCAATAGATTACAGAACTTGTTACCTAGGTTGCATAATGCATTAGATAATCAAGATTCAAAATATAAAAGTCACCAGTCACATACCAAAGTAGGAGCACAATTGCCGTATTTCTCCCACCAAGAGACAGACTGAAGCTATGCTGTGTCTCTCGAAGTCTAGCTATGGTCGGCCAAAATGAAGAGAATGATTGTGGAATGCTAGCAAATCATTCTCTACTCTTCTCATTATATCTATATCATTCCTTGTGAGGCGCCTCATGTACTCCATGAAGCCCTCCTCTAACTTCTCGCTAGTATATTGCTCCTTGCTACGCCAAAGGGGATGCAAGATATGTGCGAGAGCATGGATTGGTTTATGGTACTAATCCCATCATGCATTTCACATTGCACGAATCTTATCAACTCTATAGATAAAATAAGTTAAAGACTTAGAAGTTAGAATAGTGATAAATCATTAAGGAGTCGTTAATACCAAAGAATTATATGTGTAAAAGTTAAACAAAAACTTACTTGTCTTGGGGCAAAAAGCTGTTGCGAAGCAAGGCCTCGCCAATTTTATCTATTTACTCATATAGAAGTCCCAAAGTACTCCCCTCTATATCAGTGATGCGCAATACAGCGTAAATAGGAGTGAGACTTTTCACCCATGCCTTTGTCTCAACCCACAAACTCTCATTTAAAATATTGCGCCTAAAAGCAAGAGCCTTTGGAGACTCTCTCTCACTCCATGGAAGCCATTCCTAGCATGCAATGGTATGTATCAACCTCTCCAATACAATAAACATATAAGC
Organism: Lygodium microphyllum; assembly: GCF_053477565.2. Taxonomy (NCBI): domain Eukaryota; kingdom Viridiplantae; phylum Streptophyta; class Polypodiopsida; order Schizaeales; family Lygodiaceae; genus Lygodium; species Lygodium microphyllum. The sequence continues at coordinate 83,332,243 of NC_141162.1, forward strand.
AAATCTAGTGGTGGAGGGCTTCAATAGCTCAAGTGTGCTATTGGCTCGAAACATGCTTGTGGCGGATGGCCTCTTTTTCACAAATCTTACCATGCTTGTTGCCGTCTTGAAATTATTATCCACCCAAGATATTTGCCGAACATCTTCAATAAGCAAGTCAAGGCAATGGGATGCACATGGAGTCCATACTATGCTAAGAAACTTCTCCTCAAGCATACATTCCCATAGATACACAAGTGCTTCCATTATCTGTCACCACCTGCACCACATTTTGGACTCCTATGTCCATGATGACCTATCACATGTGCTCCCAAATGAAAGCTCCTGTGATGGTAAGACTTGAGGCAGAGGCATCGATAACCTTAATGAACACAGTGCCTTTACATGAAGACACGAAAACATTGTAAACATTCCTTCAGCACATATTTGACCATCCATTGTATAATATTGTGTATCCATATTTCACCCATGTCTCCTTCAAGGGCTCCAATTGAGCCTCTATGGATGCTTTCTCCTTTCGAAGCTCCTGTGTGCATAATGCATCTGCGGATGGACCTTCCCACTCACACCCTATGCGGCTTACTACCCCGATTGTCTTCTTCCATTGATGTGTAGTGGTCGCATTGAAAGGGATAGCACACCGAATAAATAAGCGTGTGAGTTTCCTAGTTGCCTCCACAATTGCCTGTCTTTGAAGTCCTGCATGGATACTTGCACCATGCAAGGAGCCGTTTTGCCCACCACCACTAGAAGATGGCAACGGGGTCCTTTTTGCACTTGGACTCGATATGGATATGGATACACTTCTTTTTGATGCTCCATTGGCACCTTCAATTTAGCTAGCGCCACTAGGTCCACTAGCCTCTCTTTGCCCCACTTGTGCTTCATTAGCCCAATGTGGTGTTGATTCATCCTCTTCTAGCTCAATACCCATACACTTTCGGCACCAAAGATAAAGACTAACTTTTACTTCTGCCGGCACATTTGCGCAAGGCCCGATGTCTTTGTTGGGAACGCAAGCTAAGTGGTTTTTCATGTGCGTTACACTCCTCGATTTCTCCAATCCACAATAGTTGCACCGCCACTTCTTTGATCCGTCGGAGCCCTTGTATCCCTTGATTGGAGTGACGTGTCTCCAATATGGATCCGATGCCATGATATGTATACCTCAATGATCACTTGTGGAATGTGGCGGTAGATGAATGCACCCGTCGTTTTTCTTTCCCCCTTGCCGGTGTCTTCAGCCCGCAACCTTGAACTCTTGTATCTCAAGGATCAGGATAGGCGTAATGAGTTGGAGAGTGTGTCGTACTTTGAATGGATCCCAAATCGTAGCAAGGCAGCCTTCGGATGTCGAACACTAGCAAACACAGCAGTGAAAAGCTGGATCTGATGCAGACGACAATGAGGAGAGAGAATATGCAGTAAATGTAGGATGAGAGAGAAAACAACCAAACGCAGGCTGCAGATGCTAGGCGACAACAAAGGAGAGAAAATTTGTCAAACGTAGGCGAGAGAGTGTAACGACAGCTTGCAGGAAGCAAATGTAGGGTTGTGATGAAGTGGCAGCTGTACTGCAATATGCTTGTGCAGGAACAGCAGTCGCCTGGCTGGGATCAGCTCCAAATTGCACGAAGAAGGTTGGAAATCAAGCGCTAAGTGATGTAGACAGCAATGGACAGCTCAGGCTGAGATGTCCTCTGTGAACGAATACTTGAAATCTGCAAAAACGAGATTGAAGGCTGAATGGAGAGCAATATACTTATTTATAGAAAGTTTGGGCCCTTCCAAGTGGGTTTGTGCTTATCGGATATAGAAACTCTCTAGGACCGCGTTTCTTTTAAATAAACTAGGTTTCTTCATTAATTAAGCAAGTTTTGGGGCTGTTTAAGTAAAGCTAATGCCTTTTTAGCTCAACACCCCCTCTCAGGCCCAACAACGGCGCCACGAGAAAGATCTTTTATCCCAAGGCATTCCACATCAAAGTAGCTAGAGCATCAGACAAAGGGTGCACGCAGCTGCCCAACGGCCTAATAAGACTACATAGGCGATGGCTATCTTACCAAGGGAGCCCAAGTGATCACCCCAGATAGGACTGGGCATCGGACAAAGGGTGCACGTTGGCTGCCCAGTGGCGTACCAAGCCCTATAAAGGCGGATGAAATCAGCTATGGACTGTTTTTTTTGTTTGTTTTTTTTTTTTAATAGTTTGAGCATGAAGTGTGGGGTTTAAATCAGTTTTCGTCCTATTGAGTATCCGTGCCCCAAACGGGAGAATGATAAAGGATGGTCAGACCCAATACCTTCACAAAACAAGCATACTATCCCTACCATTACTGGGTGTCGGTGAAGAAGAATAAAGCTAAGGTGTGGATATAGCAAATATGTGAAGCAACCAAGACAAGCAAAGCAAGCAAGTAAGCAAGCTAAGGAAAAACTGCCTTGGAGACTTTCATGGGTAATGCCACGTATATGGCGGATCCAGAGTCGACCACTCCAAAAGACCAAAAAGGGATAAGTGTGCACAGATGCATGTTTACATGAACAGAATGCCAATACATGGGGTAATGCAAAGGGTGATGCAAGATGTCATGCTCACGCAAGATGCAACGCAACGGTGCCACGTAGATAGTGCTCTTGCAGGGGAATTGTTCACTTGCCCAAGCGCCCTTTTACAATCATATCATCTTGACAGTGCGGATGAAGTTACAAATGTCCATAATACAATGTAGAAGAATAAATGAATGAATGTCTTAAGAAAAACTGTAAGCATCATCACTGTTACTATTAAGAGAAGTAATCGCTCCCTCTCAAACTGGAAGGGAAAGCAAGAGAGAATCACTCTCCCCATCAAGGTGAAAAAGTAGGGGAGAGTGTACCCAAAGCGATCATAGGTAACAAGTACTGAAGAACCGGCCGGTTGACCGCTTTGGTCAAAATATTTGCAAAATTGTCAGATGTAGGTACAAACTCTAGGCAGATAGTGCCTAGCTCAACCCGCTCTCTGGAAAAATGGAAGTGGACTTTCACATGCCACGTCCGTGATGTAATGATCGGATTCTTGCAAGGACAATGGCACTTTGGTTGTCGGAGTAGACAACAGTGGGAGAGTTGCATGGGAAATGAAGTGCAGCTAGTAAACTCCTCAGGCAGATGGCCTCGGTGGTGCCATCGAAGAGAGCCCGGTACTCAGCCTCGGCCGTGGAAGCTGCCACCGTCTCCTGGTTACCGCTTGGGAACAACATGAACCAACCGACGATAAAAAAACAAAGGCAGTTTAGACAGGAGAGCAGCACGGTGCATCTCAGATTTCAACAAGACCTCAAAAAAACCTCGGGGCCCAACAAAAATCTCTTCAACACATTCCCCTTGTAGCAGACTGTGCAGCCACTGGCGAATACGGGAAAGCAGCGGGATTCGATCAGTGAAGAAGAGTATCACAGCGCGATCATAAAACACTGAAAAGGAGCGTAGGACAGTTTTTGAATCCACAGTGGCTTCTAGAACATCGTCAGGTGCAGAGTCAGAAAAGACTTCCTGATTATGTTAAACATAATCGCCAAGCAGAGTGTTGGAAAACTCCAGCAAATGCTCCCAGTCAACATCCTGAGAGTCCACAGAATCCGAAGCAACCTGAGCATAGGAACGATCCTGATGAACCCCTGTCTCTTTCGAAGTATGCTTGGTACGTTTACCCGCAGGCTGGATGTCAGGACCAGGGGGCATCTCTTCCGTGCACGGAACCATATCCTCAGGTTCCTCAGTATCAGAATCTGGGCCAAGTGCTGCCACCGTTTGGTCTATGAAATCCAGATCCAGACCAGCCATCTTGTATCACGATTGGATCTCAAAGGAGGACTGACGCGCGGTGGAGAGCGGGAAACGCAACCTTGTCCTCCGCAGTCACGACCTGTCCCAAGAGGGCGCGTGGCAGGGCACAACCCTAACAGTGCAGGGGCAGGAGGGTGGAGCACAGGGCGGACAGTCGATGGCAGAGGGGGACAGTCGGGGGTGCAGGGCAGGGGCCAGGCGTCAGCCGAAACCCTAACACACAGGGCGAAAGGGCGAAGTGCAGGCGAAACGGAGGCATAGAGTCCACGGGGCTTCAAAGGCAGGCGACAGTGCAGGCAGCGGGGCAGGCGACGGGGCAAGCTTTGGGGCAGGCGACGGGGCAGGCTTTGGGGCAGGCGACGGGACAGACGAGGGGCGTCAGGAGCAAGCGACGGGGCAGGCGACGGGTAGGCAGGCGTCCGAGGTAACACAGGGCGACAGGACTGCAGACGGCAGGGTAGACGGACACAGACAGACGGCGTCGAGTAGGGAAACGGCACGCAGACGGGCGGCGTCGAGCAGGTCAGGCGCGCAGGGCAGGGAGGCGGAGGGTAGGGCAACGCGCAGGATAGGGAGCCGCCATCGTCGACCTTCCGTTCGCCTCTCTCTCTCTCTACATCAATAATCTCTCTCTCTCTTCCTTTCCCCCCCCGTCCCCCCCTTCTTCTCTGTCTTCATTTTTTCCACTTCTCTCTTCCTCTCCCTATCCCTATTCGCAATGCCGAAAACCCTTCATGAAGCTTTTGGTCTTTATACTACAATTCTTGTGAAGGGCTCGGGCAATGCAAATTGCTATCGTTGGACTTGCAAGTTTTGTGGGAAGACAATTCTCTCTCTCCCTCTCTCTCTCTCTTCCCCCCCCCCCCCCCCCCTTTTCTCTGTCTTCATGTTTTCCACTTCTCTCTTCCTCTCCCTATCCCTATTCGCAATGCCGAAAACCCTTCATGAAGCTTTTGGTCTTTATACCACAAATCTTGTGAAGGGCTCGGGCAATGCAAATTGCTATTGTTGGACTTGCAAGTTTTGCGGGAAGACAATGACTAGTAGCGTGACGAGGCTTATCATCCACTTGATCAAGGTGGGTGGTCAATGCGGCTCATGTCCTTTCATTCCTCAATCCGTAACGGATGAGATCATGAAGAAGTACTCTCCTCTCGCTTGTCAAAGTGGCCATGTATTATTGAGGATGGCAAAAGGGTAAGAGGAGGTGGTTCCCCCCAACATAGAAGTGGATGCTTCTGAAACGCCTTCCTCTACATCTACTCCTATACCTTCTAGCCCATGTACCTCAACTATCTTAGGCTCTGCTGCCATTGTTGAAAGTAGAAGGCCGTGTAGGCAAGTCTCACTACAAGAAGCTAGAGGTGGTGTTTCTGGTTCTCTGTCTTTTGTCAAAGAGAGACAAAGGAATGCGGGAATAGAGATTGCATGTACTATCATTAAGTGCAATCTCCCATTCCACTTGCTTGGAGTGGATAGGTGGAAGAGAATGGTCAAAGCCATTGTTGTGGTTGGTCCATGTGAGGGGGGGGGGGGATATGGTGTGAGCTACAGCCTACAATGACATGTGGACCAAGAAGCTGGATGTGAGAGAGAGAGAGAGAGAGAGAGAGAGAGAGAGAGAGAGAGAGAGAGAGAGAGAGAGAGAGAGAGAGAGGAGGGAGGGAGAGAGAGAAGAAAGAAATAAAGAAAGATATATTAACGTCTACATAAGGCCAATGTGGCCTATGAGACAAAATCCAGAGTACGTCCATGTCTAATGTCATCTCATCAGTAAGGTAAAGATAACATTACAAATAAGTGGGTGGCCTATGAAACAATACTGAAAATAACTATACGATGGGACTATACTAGGGTTGAAGCATGTGTAGTGTTGTTCCATCGATAGAAAAGAAAAAGGAAAGGAAAGGAGAACCAGATCTGATAGAACCATGTACAAAAAGTGTGGTGGAGACTATGGGTTGTAGCTGATCTCAAGATTTGCACATGATCTCAGCTATGATGCAGTCCCTAGCTGCTTCATTGATATGCTTGGTAGTGAATCTTCGGTGTCTCGTGATAATGGCTCTAATCCGACTGTGGTGTGGTCTCCTTGGACGTGGTCTTGGTAGACAGGGTCGTTGTGCTCGACGAAGGGAAATGACTCAACCCAATGTGACTCCACGGTGTGGCCTGTAAGGTGTCTGGCAGGGTGACTTTGTCTCTGCTAGGTTGGTAGTGTCAGTAGGGTCGGCTTTGTAGAAGAAGTCTGTCACTACTCTTTGTATGTGTCCCTCTGGGTGAGCTGGCCTCCTGTCTCACAGTAGTGCAGTTTGGTGCCTCTCGAGTTCCAAGAGGAAGAGACCTAGGCATCTTTGGAAGAGGCAATGGTACCGTCCTTGTATGTCATAGTATACTGTGCATCTCCATATGTAGCACTCCTCCGTCTTAGGCTCTTGACCACAAAATTGGCAAGTCCTATCCTTTGCTAGGGTATTTGTCCATCTGTCTGTCTCCATATGAAGCCAATGTGAGGAGGTGCGAATCTGTCCGATAGCAACCCGTATGCTATGGGAGAGATGGGTATCCATATATGCTGGTCGAATAGTGAAACCATCATTAGAGAGAGCCAAGAAATGACTCCTGTAGAACTCCATCCTCGATCCTAGAGGGAGTGGTGGATGGATCCATGTCCTTGCTGTCTCAATCCTGAAGATATTAGCTCTGATCACCTGGTTCAACTCTGATCGACTGAGAGAAAGTGTAGGGCAGTCAAGGCTATAATCCAAAGGTGGAAGACGGTCAATATCCAAACCATGTAGGCTCATCCAAATAGCCATTTGTGAAAACCGATAGTTTTTCTCGCCTCTTGCTGCTAGTTGTCTAGATGAGGTTAGTGCCAATCTAGAGTATCTATGGCATGGAAGTTCCCATAGTCTATGCCAAAAGGTCACTATCCTGAAGAGTGCCTCCATAACTATAGGTGTTGCCCCTAGCTCTACTTTGACAATGGGATGTGGGGTGGAGGGCTTACTCCTAATCATGCGTGCTATCATCATGATCAATGGCCTTTCCATGGTATCCCAACCATCATAATAATCTCTCTACACCAATCTGATTAGTGAGTCGGCTAAGACGCCTCTAGTACAAGCTGCAACCCCATACCTCTGCTCCATATAGTAATGTAGTTGTGACTAGGTGTCAAACAACCAGAGTTTGGTGCGGGGCTCCTGGAACTGTATGTGAGCACATTGACTCTCTAGTGCTCCTAGTGTTGCGTATCCACATGCTAGACGTGCCTCGAGAAACGTGGGCCAGAGAAGGTGACTCCCAAATATTCATATTCCCTCACATGCTCCAATATGTCTCCCCTAAATGTAAAATGGTACATAGATCTAGTCACGCATGCTGCTGCAGTATTGAAAACCATGGTTTTGGTCTTCCCAAGGTTCATTGTGAGGTCTTTATCTCTACAGAAGATGTGCAAAGCATCTAGATGGCACTGCAATCCCTCCGGTGAATCTGAAATGAGAACAATATCATTTGCATACAGTAATATCGGTATCAGCACCCTTGCCAGGCTGACTCCAGCTCCTCCTCGGTCTATGTAATCAGACACTTCATCTATGTATAGACCAAACAATGTGGGTGAAAGTGGATATCCTTGTTTCACTCCTATGGTATTGTCAATCCTCTCTGATAGCCCCCCAGGTGCTCGTACATGACTTGTCATTGCTTCATATAATGCATAGACACCCCATCGTATACCCTCTGGTACTCCAATGTCTTGCAATCTCTGCATGATGCGTGTACGAGGCACTGTATCAAAAGCTTTGCGAAAGTCTACAAAGCAACAATAGATCCTCTCGTCTCAAGCTCGTCGACCCTCCTGAATAATGGCTCTAAGTGTGAGAATATGGTCCAGTGTGGTATATCCTCATTTGAAACCTGCCTGTCCTTGTGCTCTCTTGCCTTGCATTTCAGCCCACTCATTGAGTTCATGCTCCAATATAGATCCATATATCTTGGCCAAAGTATGACCGATCATGATAATCCTGTAGTTGCTAGGAATTAGGAGATCACCACTTTGAGAGAGAGAGAGAGAGAGAGAGAGAGAGAGAGAGAGAGAGAGAGAGATCTCGAGCCCATTTGTGCTGGATGGGCAAAGTATGGTTGCGGCATACTTTCCGATGGATGTAGCGATCAGAAGAAATGAGGCATCATCAACATCCTTGTTTCTTCACCTCTTGGCACATTCTTCTTTCGGGCCATGGATGCAGGGTAGAGAGAACAAAGAACTCTGTGCACATTCATACACTCACATATTTGCCAAGCTATCATTAAGGTAATTTTTTTATGTTTATGATTCGATGATTTGTTACTTATTTTATGTTTCAATATTCATGAATCATAGTTCATTTTATCTCTACAATGTTCATAAACCTCTATCTCTTCAATCTCCATCATGATTCATATATCTCTATCTCCATGATCCATGATTCCATCATAACTCAAACGTATCCCCTCTTTTACTTGTGCCATGTAGGTTGGTGTGACCAATATGGTGCAAGTGGTCACTGACAATGCTTCCAATAGTCGAAGGACACGTTGCTTGCTTGAAAGGGAGTTCTCATCCATTGTATGGACCCCATGTGCCACCCATTCCATTGATCTTCTCATGGAAGACATAGGGTCATTGGAATGGGTGAGAAAGATTGTTGGGGACACTTGTCTCATAGTAGATTTCATCACCAAGATGGTAAGGGTCTTGGCTATCTATTGCACCTATAGTGATATAGAGTTAAAGAAACCCTCCAAGACCCATTTTGCCGCCATGTGGTTGCTTTTAGAGTGACTATATGACGTGCAAAACAAAATTCTGCAAGTCATTGTCTGAGAGGAGTTCAAGGCATGGCTACAAGAGGAGCCACTCTCAAGCGTGGAGGAGGGCAAAGCCATTTAGAGGCTTTGCTTGAGAGAGGCATTTTGGAATGATGTGCGAGTGCTAGTCATTGCTATTACTCCCTTATATAGGGTGTTCTACACATGATTGACATGGTGGGCGCTACCTTGGGGGCTCTCATGCATTTCATGAAGGAGGCCATTAAAGAGATCAAGGCATGTAAAGTACTAGATGTGGAGGACCCAAGGTAGCTACACTCGTTTTTGCATAAGTTAATCTATATCTATACTACTATATTATTTTGGTTGTGGCTTTAGTAATCACCAAACCACCAAAATCTTTCCGAACCTGCTAGTAGTTCCCAAACCTGATTTCAAATTTCCCCCTAATTTCTCATTTATTAAGGCCTTCAATGCATCCACTTTTTTAGGTGGAGACGCCTCCCTCTCCCTTGCTCTGTCCCCCATTTCTTTTTCTCTCTTAGATATAGCAAAGCGTTCTCTCTCTCTCTCTCTCTCTCTCTTTCCCCCCTCCTTTTGTGCTTAGTTGTGCAAGTGGAAACAGGGGGTGGGGACTGGCAAGGAATGTCTTTGGTGCCTTTGATGACAATAGTAGAAGTAGCTTGCTCTCTCTCTCTCTCTCTCTCTCTCTCTCTCTCTCTCTCTCTCTCTCTCTCTCTCTCTCTCGCGCGCGCGCGCGCTCTCTCTCTACTCCCAATAGTGGCGGGATGGTTGGTAGCAGAGCTCTTTCTCAAGGGCTTCTAGGGCAAGAGTTGCAAGCAATTTCTCTCTCTCTCTCTCTCTCTCTCTCTCTACACACACACACACACACGCATGCACGCTAAAGCTGGAGGCTACAACACAAATGGATGGGGTGGCATGTTTGGCTGGTGACCTACGGAAGTGATGGCTAACAGGAGGTTTGCTGGCGACCTATAGCAGTAGTGGCTATGGGAAGTAGTACTGGTGGCCGAGGTAGGTGGCAAAATGATAGCATGTGGGGGCAATACGTAGTAATGGCAGGGGGCAACACAAAGTGGGGGGGAGGGGGGAGCAAGTGGAGGGCAATCTTCTCCAAGTAGGCAGATGCTTCTTTTTTTTTTTGTTGAAGATAATTGAATTAAGAAGTAAATATTTACATTAGAACATCAGGTCAGCAAAGAAAAAACAGACACAAATGAAAGTCTTTCCCATAATCCACGAACGAGCTGATATCCGGTGTTGAGTCACCGAGGACCACACACAGGAAACAAAACTCTAAATTTGTCGAGCAATAGGGCAAGAGACAAAGAGATAAAGCAATGTCTCATCACATGTAGTGCAAAATATACAACTACCAACAAGATCTTGCAAGCACGCAACACATCCCCAGTTGGACGATCCATAATAAGTAATCTCCACATGAACACTTTACCGTGATAAGGAACCTTAGACTTTCAGAGTTGGATGAATCTTTCCTGCCACTTCTTTTTGTTACCCCGAATATGCCATAATTTATTAGCCTTTCCAATGACCCATCTCTTGGCCTTCACCATCTGATGATATATTTGATTAGTTGACCTTTTGTCGAAATCATCAGGAAGCACAAACATCCAATCTTGCCAGGGAGAGGATGGTGGCTGTAATGCAGGCAAAGGAGAAAACCTCAGAAGCTTGTCTTGTAGGACGACCAAATGTCATGATATTCTCAAGGCACCCGAAAGTGCTGACAAATACGCCAGAAAGAATAAAGACCTGGTTGCCCAGGAATGACACCATCAAGGACTGTTTGCAACCCCAAATGAGCCATTCGATTAAACGTGTCTCGCTGCAAATCTTTATCAGGCCAATCCAACAATGTGGAGGTAGCCAATACTTCTCCTTTGCAACGAATTCTCCTCCTTAAGAAAATTAGGGGGGCGCCAAACTGCAAAACGTAACATCTCTTGCCAAGATGCGATCAAATGAGAAAGGAGAAAAGACCGAGAGACCTTAATAGGCCTTGTGGAATTAAGCACATGCCACACCAAGAAGGGTGAATAACGGTGCTACCATGAGAGATGCCAATCCTTTCTATTTTGTAATATCTGACCAAGGATAACTCTCCACATATAGTGCTTGCAAAAGAGCTAGTCTCAAAGGAGCCATATGCAAATTAACATCCAATAAAGCTGCTCTCCCCATCCTTTTAGGAGTAGTCACATGCTGCCAAGAAATCCACATCTGCCCTAACGATTCCCTTTTTTTTTCCACAACATGAATCGGATAGGTTGAACTGATTCCAAAAGAGACTTCTTAGTCCAAGGAAGCAATGGCAGAAAAAACGAAATCATACTGATCACGATGCATTGAGCAACTTTAAGTCTCACATGAAGAGGCCAGCCTTGAGATTTCCAATACATGAACCAATCATTAATATGGGATGACATCTAATCAAGCAAGGCATGGGGAGGTGCATCCACACCAATGTCTGGTTATATCTCCCTTTGAAATCACAACTCCATACCAACCCAAGGCTTGCAAATCATTCTCCGTACAAGAAAGCAGTGTAGATTTTTGAGCATTAATATGAAGTTGTGATGCTGAAGTAAAAAGATTTCATGCAACCATTGTCCGATTAACATTAGTGTGACCAGCCTTAAGGAAAATAAAGGAATCATCAACCAAAGATTGACCCAAAAGTTGAGCATCACTGGGAAGAGACAAACCAACAATCTTACCTTGATCGGCCATCTTATCCAACAATGAGAGCATCGGGTGAGTGACTAAAGCAAATAGCAAAGGGCTGAGAGGGCAGCCTTGCCGAAGAGAGCGAGGCAGGGCAATTTCATCTGCAATCCCTCCATTAAGTGCAATACGAGCCACATCACCCTCACTAATGGTATCAACAAGAGAAATCATGCAGGGACCAAATCCCATGGTGGACATTAGCTACCGCAAAAAAGACCAGCTAGCACGATCAAATGCCTTTTCAAGATCAAGCTAAAGCACAACAACTTGCTGGCTTGAGGCTTTGGCATAATCAATCCCCAGTTGAACATTCAAGATATTATGCATTATTTTCCGACCCTTAATGAAACCATATTGACGTGGACGAACCAAGTGCGGAAACACGTTTTGCAATTTGTTGGCAATGATTCTAGAGAAGATTTTATATAAAGAACACATAACAAAAATGGGTCTCCATTGTTTCAAAGAGGTCAGAGAAGGAACCTTAGGCAATAATTGAATGACAACTATCTTCCAATTTGAAGGCATCATACTAGAATTCCACACTTGCTGACACAGGCGAATTAATGGATCCTTAAGCTGCTCAACATGGGCTGAAAAGAGCTCATTAGGAAGCCCTTCCCAACTAGGGCTTTTCCTTTGAGAGGGTACTAGATCTCTTGGATTGCTTTATGCCAAGGGGGGACCACTGCAGTTACATGCTTACAGTGATTCTGATTGGGTTGGTGATTATGATTCACGTCACTCCACTAGTGGCAATTGTTTCTTTCTTGGCTCGTCTTGCATATCTTGGCTTAGCAAGAAAAAGTCCACTGTTGCCACATCGTCGTGTGAAGCTGAATACAAGGCAGCTTTCACTACCACATTTGATTGCATATGGATTAGACGCTTGCTTGCTGATTTGGATGTATCTGTTACGAGCCTACTCCTTTGTTCAGTGACAGTCAGAGTGCCATTGCAGTGGCACGGAACCCAGTGTTTCATGCACGTACGAAACACATTGAGATACGTTCACTTTGTCAGAGAGAGGCTACATGCAGGTGATATCAGCCTTGTCTATTGTCCTACCACCAGTAATGTGGCAGACATCTTCACCAAAGCTCTTCCTCGTGAAAAATTTGAAGCATTTCACCATGCTTTAAGTTTGATCTCCTTTGGTGGCGGATGATCCTTGTACTCTTGATCACTCTTCACTCCAGGGGGGTTTGTTGGGTATTTCACTCACGCCTCACTTACGCCTACGCTCACATAGGAGTGTGGTGATCAATAGGACACTAGGACACTTTTTACTCTCGGTAGGAGAGGTTTTTTCCTCCAGACTTATGGTATTATTTGGTATGTGCTTATGACACACACTTACGGGCACTTACCGTGTTCGGGTGTGAACATCCCCCTACAACCCTAAGGTTTAAGGGTTGTACCTTGTACTTTTAGTTTACACTCTTTTAGTCTATTGCATTGGGTGTCGTGCTTCACTCTCTACTATCTACTGGTTTTCTGTGCTGAGCTTTGATCCTGTCCTCTCTCACACACTACGCTGAAATTTTCATCTTCTTTCCATCCACAAATTGATGGACATTTTGAAGAAGCAAAATTGACTGTTTTAAATCTATTGAAGTGTTATGTTTAAGATCACTACTTGCTATTGGTTGAGTATGCATACAATAATACAATGCACTCATCTACTGGCAAAGCACATTTTGAGATTGTGGAAGGTGGAAAGAAACTGCCTCCCATTTTGCAGACAAAAGATAACATTTTTGAAGTAGATCATTATGTAAAAGATTGGGAAAAAACATATAAAAAGGTCAAGTATGCCTTAGAAAAGTCACAAGCTAAACAGAAAAGAGTTGTTGATAGTCATAATCGGGAACTCTTGTTTAAAAAGGATGATTGGGTCTTATTGCATTTGAAAAGGCACGTTTGAGAAAACGGAAGGGCAAGGAATGTCTGTTTCCAAAGCTGAGTATGCATTACTATGGCCCTTTTCAAGTCTCAGAGAAGATCAATGATGTGGCATATAGACTAAAATTGAGGGTCCTATCTGGAGGGATGGAAGCATGGGCTGTTTTTAGGGATAATGCACGTGCGTTTTCCCGACAGTATGGCATTCACCATGCTTCTTTTTTTCAAGCTGAATTGCAGTATTCACAAACTTTGTTGGCTCACTTGTTGTCTTTGTATGAGTTAGGGGATACTACTGATGACTTGCTTACATACATTGAATGGTTGAAATGTAGAGTTCAATCTCTTTAGGAGGAGGAATATGCTAAACAAAAATTGCTGGCCCCAACAGAAGCTTTGCATGATAATAACTGTCAATCTCATCAGTTTTTTGCTTGTTAACGTCAGAAATATGCTCGGGAAAATAATGTGCGTTTGTTGGATGCGCAAGGTGTTATGGTGACTGATCCTGCTTCCATCATTCAAATGTGCATTGACTATTATAAATCTTTGTTGGGTCCATAGGATATTCTTTCTGATGTTGTTCACTCTGCTTGTCGATACATTTGCGATTTGGTTAGTAATTAGGTTAAGTCTAAATGGGTTGATTTGATGGAGGCTGATATCTCAAAGGTTGAAGTGGAGGATGTGTTGTCCCATTTGCCACGAAGGAAAAGCCCTGGTTGGGATGGGCTTCCTAATGAGTTGTTTTTAGCCCATGCTGAGCAGCTTAAGGATGCATTAACTCGCCTGTGTTAGCAAGTTTGGAATTTTGGTAGGATGCCTTCAGGCTGGAAGATTTTTGTGATTCGATTATTGCCCAAGGTTCCTTCTCCGACCTTTTTGAAACAATGGAGACCCATTTTCATTATGGGTTCTTTGTATAAAATCTTCTCTTAAATCATTGCCAACAGATTGCAGAAAGTATTCCTGCACTTGGTTCATCCACGCCAATATGGTTTCTCCTTCTGTAAAATTATATTGTTGCTTAATTTTTCCTTTTGTATTATTAAACTATTGTTTTTCCATAGGAAAAAGAGCCTTTCTCTTCTCCAAAATTCACCAGCTACCATGAAACTAACCCCCTTATTAGCACTCCAAAAATATCTAGCTAGTGTGCCACCTAAACATAGATATACCCCTACACTATCTCTCATCTAACTACAAACACTTTGTTTAATGGAGATGAAAAATGCCCCAAATTCATTGATTTGCTGGTCCCTTCACTTGAATTTGACTGAAAATAGCTTCAGCCTTGATGACTAAGTCTTGGAGCTTTCAACTTTTGGCACACCTCTTGAGGTTGCTGCTAAATCCTAATTTCTATGCAGATTAGGGTTTACAACAGAGAAATCTGAAATTGCTTAGCCTCTGGTGATCTCAATGCTGTAATCTTCAGAGTAAGGCTGTAGAAAGGCTGGGAGATAAGAGAGCATGCTAAGGAGAGATAAGATTTAGACTTTCTTCGCGAAAAACTAAGAAAATTAGTCATTTAGTGCTGTTGCCCTGTCAAACAGCCATGGAAGCTATCACCTACAGCTTAGGACTACCAAACTGACTACTGTCCCCTTTTATATGCTGTCATATGTACCAGAAGGACCTTGGGGTGTTGCCACCTGCTCTTGGAGGGTTCCAAACTGTCACATCCTGTAGGACTGATCCTTATTGACTGTGAATCACATCAGTAGCCTCTCCCTGCTCTCTAACAACCTCTTTCTCTCTTGCAATGGTTGGAATAGACTTCACTTCGACTGAAGGGAAAAGGGAAAGGCAAAGTTAGATCATTTGCCAATTGAAGCCATTCTCTAATCTACCAGCCCCTAAAAACGTTTTTACCACTTGCATGGGCAAGTTTTGTTAAGTGGCTCCTCTAATTCCATTTTTCAGCATTATCGATAATTAAATATTAATTTTAAGTTTTTTAATACTAAAAATTGATCTAATAATTATTTTGGTGCAAAAAAAACTGATTGGTCAATAATCAAATCGGCTAGGCGACTCCCATTTTTGAGTGTCTTTGCAGCATCTTTGACCATCAAATTGGCATTAGGTATATTTAAACACTATTTCTCTAGTGTTAACAATGGACACTTATGGCTAAATGAATGACCTAGGCTAACAACTGGCATCGGATACCTCCAAGTACTTGTGCAGTATAACCTTTAGCAACTTTTGCCCTTGACATCTTGTGATTTTCTCGATTTTCGGGCTCCTAAATTTACTTAAATCTCAATCACACCTCACACGTGCAACATTTACTCAACCATGCGATTAAAAATTAATCCATATGTTAAGTGAGGTTTCAAAAATATATGTCCTCATGATAGATAAAATCATCCACATAAAGCACAAACAATATGTGCCCTCCAACTCAGGTGTGGACATACAATTGGGGATTGGAAGAGGAATGCCGATACCCAAATTTGCCTTGGAGGAAGGAGTGTATTTTCTCCTCTGAAGCACATGGAGCTTGTTTTAGGCTATGAAGGGCCTTTTGCAACCTGTACACTTGTCCATTTGATGAGAAAAAGCTAGGAGGTTTCTCAACATAGATCTCCTCCTTCAAATCACCATTAAGAAATGTAGACTTTACAACAAGTTGATAAACTGGCCATCGCCTACGGCTGGCTTAGGCAAGAATGATCCTAATGGTAGCCATCGGAGCTGTGGGTGCAAAGGTGTCATGGAAATTTGCCCTTGCTTGTTGTGTGAAACCTTACAATAAGTCGGGTCTTGTGTTTATCTAGGATGCTGTTACTGTGATATTTGATCTTGAAGACCCCCTTTATACCAATCACCTTCCTATGAATGGGCCTAGGCACAAGATCCGAAGTGCCATTTTGCTCAATAGCATCCAACTCCTGCTCCATAGCCAGCTTCTAGTGCTCTGACTGTGAAGTCTCCTTTACGAAGGTGGGCTCTCTATCATGCATGGCATATGTCATCAGGCAATAGTTAGTACAAAAAAGCTCGGTGGAATGTGCTTGGTTTCTTTGAGGATGCTATGGGGCATCTTGCAACTACCACTCCTCAAGGACTCCCTCATCCCTGAATCATGGAGTATGACTTGAGCCCATCAGGAGGCCAATACTCCTCTCACCGCTCGCATTCTGATGAAGTCTTTGAAATATCCATCGGGGCCAACTGAATGGGTGAAGTTGGTGGTGAAGCAATTTCCTCCTCCACTGAGGGTGGAGCCTCAATAGGCAAAGGCTTTGATAGGATTGGAGTAGGTGCTCAACTGTCAGGGGGAAGAGAGAAACAAAGAAACATGAAGGGAGGCAAATAAAAAAGGAAAAGAGAGAGAGAACAAGGGGTGGGGAGAGAAATAGAGGGGGGGGGATAGATAAAGATAGAGAGACAAGGAGAGAAAAGGAATGGGTTAAGAGAGGTGGAGGGAGGCAAACAAAGAAAGGAAAGAGGGAGAGAAAGAGGAGTGGGGAGAGAAATAGCAAGGGGGATAGATAAGAATAGATAAATGTAAAGAGAACGGGAGAGAAAATGAATGAGAGAAGTAGAGAGAGAAATAATGGGACAAAGAGGAGGGAGGAGGCAAACAAAGAAAGGAAAAGAGAGAGAGAAAGAGTATTGTCTTCTTGATTAGATATATTGCTCTAGTGTTCACCACTATACATTTGTGTGCTCATATAGTGTTCACATACTTTAATCGTGTGTTTATTCACTGTGTGCCTATGTACCATGCATCCATCTTGTGCATGCGTACACCATGCAATATCCATCGTGTTGGTTTGTGCACTTTGCATCGAACACCTATTTCTTGGAATCTAGTTGAAACTTGTCTCTCTTTTTCTTTGGGATGTGAAGAAAGGCATCACACTTTCTCCTCAAAGATCAAAGAGTCCTTAAAATGTGAGAATGCTTCAAACTTTAAGGCCAAGAAATATGCTCATGTCATCTTGCTAAAATTATCAACAATAAGCATAAAATACAACTTCCTTTCGAGGGAGTTTGTTCTCATGGGTCCACATAAGTCCATCGAGACAAGCTCCAAGGGCTCCTTGCCTTGTCGTGAAGTCTTGTTGGGAAGAGCTTCTCTATGCTACTTGCCAAGAATACAAGATACCCATGGCTGGTGGCTCACCCCAATCTTTGCCAATTCATGTAGTAGCTAACTACGAGCTGCCTTCTGAAGGTACTCATGGTTGAAATGAGCAAACTGAGAATGCCTTGAGTTTGTGAAGAAAGAAGAAGAGAAGAAAAGGCAGAAGAAAATCACATCTTGTAGATTGCATTTTCCTTATGTCTTGTACAAAGAACTTGTCGAGTCACTCCATCAAGAACTCGGAAGGAGTCGTTATCAAACTTGATCACCAAACCAAGAGCACATATATTGCTCATTGAAAGAAGATGATACTCTAGACTTGGCACATAGAGCACCTTGGATGTGTGGGCACTGCCTTACCCATCCGGAATAAACTGCATATCACCCTTCCCTTTGATGTGGACTAAAGAATTGTCACCTATAAGGATTTGCCCATGCATCTAACGCATACGGGTAATCCCATCTAAAGGAGTCATGTGGTGAGAAGAGCCACCGTCCATAATCTGCTCACGAGACTATGGGGCCATCATAGCTGCATTAGTGGATATTGGAGGAACATCCTCTATCACCTCCAGATGAAGGAAGGCAGCCAATGAAGGGGCAGCCACTGCTCCCAAGCTCTTTGTAGTCTTCTCCTTCTTGGTGTCCTTGTGATCCTTGTTAGGGTAATCTTTCTTCCAATGATCTGTCTTGCCATAGATGTGGCAAATAGACTCCTCGGCTTTGTCTTGTTTGGACTTTTGGGAAGATTGACCAATCCAAGCCTCCAACTTGGGAGCATTTTGACCTTTGATTTGTTCCTCTTGGTCTAAGTC
This sequence comes from Lygodium microphyllum, assembly GCF_053477565.2. Taxonomy (NCBI): domain Eukaryota; kingdom Viridiplantae; phylum Streptophyta; class Polypodiopsida; order Schizaeales; family Lygodiaceae; genus Lygodium; species Lygodium microphyllum. Next base: position 83,350,486 of record NC_141162.1, read on the forward strand.
CATAGGAACCAACTCCTTCCACTTAAGGGTCTTTGTTTGCCCTGAAGCAATCAAGGTGGAGTAGAATGCATTGAATTGGGGCAGTAATTGAGAAAGAAGAGTTATTGCCATGTCCTCTGAGGTAATCACCTTCCTTGTGTTTTGGACTTGCATTTGCAATTTCCGAAGCTTATTGATATGCTTTTGCATGGAAGAAGACTTGTTAGAACTCAAAGTCCTAATGTAAACCTCTAGGGACACCCTCTTCATCACAGTCATCTGATTGTACATTCAATTTTAGCTCCAATCATATCTCCTGATTCATGGTCAAGTGCTCAATGTGAGCAATGGCGGCTGGAGAGAGAGAGAGAGAGGAAATAATGAATGTGGGTATCAATTTGTCCCAATGTGCTTGTACCTTCATCAACTGGGCTTTTTTATCTGGAGAGAGAGAGAGAGAGAGAGAGAGAGAGAGAGAGAGAGAGAGAGAGAGAGAGAGAGAGAGAGAGAGAGAGAGAGATTTACGAAAAAAAAGAGAGAGAGAGAGAGAGAGGAACCTGTAAGAAACTGTTTCCGACATTCATCCTCCTCTCTCTCTCACACGCGCATACACAGAGAGAGAGAGAGAGAGAGAGAGAGAGAGAGAGAGAGAGAGAGAGAGAGAGAGAGAGAGAGAGAGAGGAAACCTGTAAGAAACTGTTTCCGACATTCATCCTCCTCTCTCTCTCACACGCGCATACACAAACACAGAGAGAGAGAGAGAGAGAGAGAGAGAGAGAGAGAGAGAGAGAGAGAGAGAGAGAGAGAGAGAGAGAGAGAGAGAGAGAGAGAGAGAGAGAGAGAGAGAGAGAGAGAGAGAGAGAGAGAGAGAGAGAGAGAGAGAGAGAGAGAGAGAGAGAGAGATGAACGGACAGACGCGATAGCGGAGAGAGAGACGATGACGTGCCGTGACCCTTCTGCTCTGCAGCCGATTGACTTCACCTGCTTCTGCACGTCGACCTACCCTGCGTCTGCACCACCCATTTGACCCCTCTGACCCGTCGCGTGACCTGCCATCCGTCCTACCCGCCATCAGGCACGCTCGTCGGTCCTGTTCCCTATCAGACCCGCCATCGCCTGCCAGACGCCGTTGCCTGTTCGTCCTGTCCGCCATAGCCTATCAGACGCCGCCCTCGCCTGTCCGCCATCGCCTGTCAGATGCCGCCCTGATCTGCCCGTTTTGCCACCAAGGGGAAGCAGCCCGTCACACCGAGGTTGCCACACAGCGAGCGTGATAGCGTGAGCCAGCAAAGGGAACGAGCCCTTCTCGGCCTGTGGACGTGCCCTCTCTGCATAGCGGCCGTCTGTTTCTGCATGCACGATTCCTAAGCCCCTTCGCCAGTCCAGTGCTGGGTCCGTTTTGTCGGAGAAAGAGAGAGAGAGAGAGGCTTGCACGTTTCTACCTCCCGTGAGATCTTCACTCGGCCTCTGACCGGCATACGCAGTGATACAATATGGCTGATTTGGATTTGGCTTTTATAGATCAAATGGTGGCAGCTCTTGGTCCGGATTCTGATACCGAGGAACCCAAGGATATGGTTCCGTGCATAGAAGAGATGCCCCCTGGTCCTGACTTCCAGCCTGCGTGCAAAGGCACCAAGCATACCTCGGAAGAGACAGTGGATCATCAGGATCGTTCCTATGCTCAGGTTGCTTCTGATTATGTGGACTCTCAGGATGTTGACTGGGAGCATTTGCTGGAGTTTGCCAACACTCTGCTTGGTGATTATGTTGAACATAATCAAGAAGTCTTTTCTGACTCTGCAACTGAAGATGTTCTGGAAGCCACTGTGGACCTGAAAAATGTCCTGCGCTCTTTTTCAGTGTTTTACGAACGTGCTATGATACACTTCTTCACTGGTAGGATCCCACAGCTTTCCCGTATTCGCCAGTGGCTGCATAGTCTGCTACAAGGGGAATGTGTTGAAGAGATTTTTGTTGTGCCCTGAGGCTTTTTTGAGGTGCTGTTGAAATCTAAGACGCACCGTGCTGCTCTCTTGTCTAAACTGCCTTTATTCTTTGATCGCCGTTTAGTCCATGTTGGGCCATGGCGCCCAATGGCAGATTTTCAGCGCCTGCTGCAACGTGAATGCCCTGTGTGGGTTGAAGTGGAAAATTGCCCGGCTGTCTATTGGCCAATGTTGAAGGACGCCATGGCCGCAGTGGGCACTGTTCTGGTCCCTCCAAGTCTAAGGGCCGTGAATCGTAACCGGTTGTGTATGTTATGGGACACTGCTAGGAAAACGCCTGCTTGGTTACGTCTCAATTGCTCTGGCATGCATTCTTTACACTTTTGCTTGCAATGGGGCAATTTTGCAGGACATTGCTTTTCGTGTGGAAAATTGGGGCATTTTATGGCTGAATGCCCAGAGCAGCACCACACTTTAGATGTTGAGCATGTTGCATTGCCCATGGAAGATATGGTGTGTGATGCTCCGTTGCATAGGTTTCGGGTTTGGATTCTTGTGGCACTGACTGGGTTGAAGTACGCGCAAAAAAAGGCAACAGGATTGTTGCTGGTATGGAAGATACTGTGCCTTCTGTCCACAAGATTCCATGCGTACTTATATGCGCAGGAAAGAAATGTTGTCTTCCGAGCACGCTGCTCTTGCTATGGTTTCCTCTGCCCCCCGTCCACAACCCACTAGGAGAGTGTATTCGGATCGTCCGAAGGGCCCACTTGCTAAGCTGGCTTTTGATACAAGAGGCAACGTCATTACCCCATGGGATCGTCGTTATCCCCGTTCCATCCCCAAGACAGCGGATATACCGTCTATCTCCAAATCTGGTCGTCAGAACTCTTTTGCCGTGTTGGCTGATTTCTTGGACGAGGGAGTCTTGGACATTCTTGCAGAAAAGGTCAAATCGAGGCAAGCTGTGCCTCGTACCTGATTTTCCTTTGAATACACATGAAAATAGCCACGTGGAACGTGCGAGGAATTTGTTCTCGCCACAAGCAACATGCTGTGTGGATGGTATTGCATGAGAATCAGTGGGATGTCTTGTGTGCTGTCGAGCACAAGAGTCACGGTGAAGCAAGAAAAGTTGTGGATTGCCATGGCTTTCGTTTGCTCTATGCAGGGACGCATGCCATGCATTATTCTGGTGTGCTCATGATTGTACATGAAAAATATCAGCTTGTTTTTATTAAAAATGATGTACATGGCCGCTTTGTGGTGATTGAAATTTTATTCGAAGGAGAGATCTTATGGTTACTTGGCCTCCATGCTTCGAATGATCCTTTATCTCACCGGGAGCTTTGGTATACTTTGCAGACTTCCTTGTCACTTGGCAGACGGGGCTTTTTTATGGGGGATTTCAATATGTGTGTTGATTCTTTGCAGTCCACATCGGAGCATTCGGTAATGGATGCGCCGGAAAGTTGTATGTGGCATGAGTTGGCTCTTGTTGTTCTTAAGCAAGATCTCTGGTCCTGGCTACACCCGTCTTCTACAGGGTTTACTTTCCATTCTGCCCAGTATGCAACAACATGGTTGCGGTTGGACCGCATATACATCATGCAAAATGATGATTTCCTTCTTGAGATGCTCGAAATGAAAGTGTTGCAGCAATATGCCTTGTCGGACCATTTCCCTTTGCAGCTTGAGCTGCTTGCACAACCCATTGCACCTTTTCAACAATTTTTGGAGAGACTCCCTTTGCGTTTCAACTCGTCTTATTTGAAGCATGCAATCTTTCAGGGCTATATGCATCAATTGATTGATAGATTCTTATCGGACTTCTCCTCTCAGGGCACTGCTTCGTTTGAACGATTGCTCTCTAATGTGCAGCGGGTTGCTCGGCAGTATGGGATCCATCATGCCTCTCTCTGTCGGCGGTGTCGACAAGCAGCGGAGAACTTGCTGGCTTTGGTTCGTTCTCTGCTGTGGTGGACACTCCAGATGATGAATTTCTGCTGTCACTGGCAATGCGTGTGGCTGATCTTATTAAAGAGTTTCAGTTGAAATCTTATCAGTAGGCCAAATTGCAACATTTAACGGAGACTTTGCAAGATAGTGCGTGTCAAACTTATAAGTTCTTTCGAGCTCTCCATGCCTCTCCTGCTCGAGAGAATATGACTAGACTCCAGGATGCAGAAGGTCACATGGTCCTTGATCCGCAGACTATTGTGCATATGTTTAGGAATTATTTCATCAACCTTCTTGGTTCCACTTCTCCACCTTCAAGCCAAACTACTCAGGCCTGTTCAGTTTTTTATGACCTGGTCCGCTATCAGATTCTGCAGGATATGCAAGCTACTATGGAGTCAGATTTTTGTGAGGCGGATGTTATGGATGTTTTGTTACACTTGCCCAAGGATAAAAGTCCTGGCCGGGATGGTCTCACCAATGAGTTCTTTGAGGTTTTTGCTACCCAATTGGCAAAACCATTGACGGCTTTGTTTCAGCAGGTGTGGGAAACGGGGATCATGCCTTCCTCTTGGAAAGAAGGACTTATTAAACTGCTTCCAAAAGTTCTTTCGCTGTCTATGTTGAAACATTGGGGCCCAATTTCTTTGATGGGTTCTATGTATAAAATCTTTTCCAAAGTAATGGCGAATCGACTCCATAAGTATCATCCTGCCATTGTGCATCCTCTCCAATATGGTTTCATTAAGGGCCGAAACATTCTGCACAATGTATTAAATGTGCAACTGGCGATTGATTATGCAAGGCATTCTAATCAGGAGGTCGTACGGATTCAATTGGACATGGAAAAGGCTTTTGACTATCTGGACTGGTCTTTCGTTGCAGAACTTATGTCTGCTATGGGCTTTGGTGCTCGGATGTCTTGTCTGATCTACACCATTAGTGCTGCGGCATCATTGCGAGTCATGCTGAATGGAGGCGTTACCGAGCCATTTGTCCTTGCCCGCTCTGTCAGACAGGGGTGCCCTTTGAGCCCTCTCTTCTTTTCCCTTGCGACTCATCCAGTTCTTTCGATGTTATCTCATATGGCAGCTTCTACTCAGTTGGTTGGATTGTCGCTTCCTTCTGGACAGCACTAGGATAACCTTCGCAAAAGATTAGATGTTTGGGCTCTCTTTGGTTAGGCTTCCGGTCTTCGCATCAATGCTTTGAAATCAGCCATTCTCAGCTGCACGGAGTCGGATTTGCAGTCATTGGACTGGCAGGGTATGGTTGTTCCCCGTGGCTCCATTGTCAGGCATCTTGGGTACCCTTTGGGTGTTGATATTCCCCCAAAGCAGCTTCTACAGTGGATTTCTCAAAAACTGGCGGCTAAGTTTCTGTATTGGAAGTCTCAGGCTTGGCCCTTCCATGTTCGCCTCAAAGTAGCCCAGACAATTATGTTGCCAATGCTCACATATTTCTTGCCATTGCTGCCCTGGACTACTACTACACTGAATGCTCTTACTCAGTCTATTCGTTTCATGCTATGGAAGAAGGATTCCTTGCATGCAGGCATTTCCTGGATTTCTTGGTCGCATGCGTGCACCCCCAAACGCATGGGTGGAGGGGCTATTTTGGATGCACAAACTTACATGCTGGCACTCCGTTGGTCTCTTTTCCGCGCCATGTGCTCGGATCATCATCCCTGGGTCGTTATCGCCCGTTATTTCCTTGAGGATCACGGGCTTCTGCATGGTAATACCCAAAATTGGAGTTCTTGATGGCATGTTCTTAATGCCTTCAGTTCTTCTTCATCTCTGCTGGCCCATTTGGTATGTTCGTGGAGATTGGTCCTCCGGAAGGCTCAGTGGCATCCAGTGGAGGACCGCTTAGCCTACTAATTCTTTTCAATTGGAATTGCTGACAGTCTCGCGGTTACTTTCATGGAAAGGGAAACACGAGCTTTGACCAAAATTCAACCGCATGGCATGTTTGGGCTTAACTTCATTCGCAGATGCCACGCTTGCCAGTCGCAATGTGTTAATATCATTTCGTACAACCAGGAGGCTTTTCAGGATCCCTCGTGGATACAGGCATTTATGGGAACAGCTTTTGATGGTACTTCAGAGCAGACAACCCTTTCCTGCCCTTGATTCGGATCGCCCCTGGCAGGATTGGGACTTTGAAGGCCGGCTGAATTTAGGCAAAGCTTCAGCTAACCAGGTGTATCATCTTCTGATTAAAGATCATCAATGGCTGGTTACTAAAGCTAATACTCTATGGGGATTGCGTAAATCCCGGTCATGGTGGAGGGCAACTGTGATGGAGGGCTGGTTGAACAAGACACCCTTCAAATATAAGGTCTTTCTTTGGAGGGTGATGATTGGTGGTCTTCCGCTTGCTTCAGATCTTTCCAAGCGACGAATCTCCAACGGCAATTGTTTCTTTTGCACCACCAGTGTGGAATTTGCCCGTCACCGATTTATTTCTTGTTCCATCGCTAAGAAAATCTGGTCATTCTTGTCAGCCGTTTGGCGAGTGGTAGTTGGCTTCTCGCTACGCCCCTTTGATTGGGTTTTTGTGCAGTCGAAATACCCCACTATCAGTAGGCCAAATTGCAACATTTGACGGAGACTTTGCAAGATAGTGCTTGTTAGACTCATAAGTTCTTTCCAGATGCCTCTCCTGCTCGAGAGAATATGACTAGACTCCAGGATGCAGAAGGTCAAATGGTCCTTGATCTGTAGACTATTGTGCATATGTGTAGGAATTATTTCCTCGACCTTCTTGGTTCCACTTCTTCACCTTCAGGCCAAATTACTCATGCCCGTTCAGTTTTTTATGATCTCGTCCGCAGGACATGCAAGCTACTATGGAGACAGATATTTGTGAGGCGGAGGTTATGGATGTTTTGTTACACTTGCCCAAGGATAAAAGTCCTGGTTGGGATGGTCTCACCAATGAGTTCTTTGAGGTTTTTGCTATCCAACTAGCGAAACCATTGACGGCTTTGTTTCAGCAGGTGTGGGAAACGGGGATCATGCCTTCCTCATGGAAAGAAGGACTTATTAAACTCCTTCCAAAAGTTCCTTCGCCGTCTATGTTGAAACATTGGCGCCCAATTTCTTTGATGGGTTCTATGTATAAAATCTTTTCCAAAGTAATGGCGAATCGGCTCCATAAGCATCTTCCTGCCATTGTGCATCCTCTCCAATATGGTTTCATTAAGGGCCGAAACATTCTGCACAATGTATTAAATGTGCAACTGGTGATTGATTATGCAAGGCATTCTAATCAGGAGGTCGTACTGATTCAATTGGACCTGGAAAAGGCTTTTGATTATCTGGACTGGTCTTTCATTGCAGAACTTATGTCTACTATGGGCTTTGGTGTTCGGATGTCTCTTCTGATCTACACCATCAGTGCTGCGGCGTCTTCGCAAGTCATGCTGAATGGAGGCGTTACCAAGCCATTTGTCCTTGCCCGCTCTGTCAGACAGGGGTGCCCTTTGAGTCCTCTCTTCTTTGCCCTTGCGACTTATCCAGTTCTTTCGATGTTATCTCATATGGCAGCTTCTACTTAGTTGGCTGGATTGTCGCTTCCTTCTGGACAGCACTTCATTAGTCAATCCTTGGCTGACGACAGCTTTATGATTTTGTGTGCGGACAAGGATAACCTTCGCAAAGCATGAGGTGTTTGGGCTCTCTTTGGTCAGGCTTCGGGTCTTCGCATCAATGCTTTGAAATCAGCCATTCTCAGCTGCACGGAGTCGGATTTGCAGTCATTGGACTGGCAAGGTATGGTTGTTCCCCGTGGCTTCATTATCAGACATCTTGGGTACCCTTTGGGTGTTGATGTTCTCCCAAAGCAGCTTCTACAGTGGATTTCACAGAAAGTGGCGGCTAAGTTTCTGTATTGGAAGTCTCAGGCTTGGCCCTTCCATGTTCGCCTCAAAGTAGCCCATACAATTATGTTGCCAATGCTCACATATTTCTTGCCATTGTTGCCCTGGACTACTACTACACTGAATGCTCTTACTCAGTCTATTCGTTTCATGTTATGGAAGAAGGATTCCTTGCATGCAGGCATTTCCTGGATTTCTTGGTCGCATGCGTGCACCCCCCAAACGCATGGGTGGAGGGGCTATTTTAGATGCCCAAACTCATATGCTGGCACTCCGTTGGTCTCTTTCCCGCGCCATGTGCTTGGATCATCATCCGTGGGTCATTATAGCCCGTTATTTTCTTGAGTATCACGGGCTTCTGTATGGTAATACCCAAATCCGGAGTGCTTGTTGGCATGTTCTTGATGCCGATTCTCGGTTCTCCAGTTCTTCTTCATCTCTGCTTGCCCATTTGGTATGTTCTTTGAGATTGGTCCTCCGGAAGGCTCAGCTGCATCCAGCGGAGGATCGCTGATATCCTTTCGTATAGCCAGGAGGCTTTTCAGGATCCGTTGTGGATATAGGCATTTATGGGAACAGCTTTTGATGGTGCTCCAGAGCAGACAACCCTTTCCTGCCCTTGCTTCAGATCATCCTTGGCAGGACTGGGACTTTGCAGGCCGGCTGAATTTATAAAAGGCTTCAGCTAACCAGGTGTATCATCTTCTGATTAAAGATCATCAATGGCTGGTTACTAAAGCTAATACTCTATGGGGATTGCGTAAATCCCGGTCATGGTGGAGGGCAACTGTGATGGAGGGCTGGTTGAACAAGACACCCTTCAAATATAAGGTCTTTCTTTGGAGGGTGATGATTGGTGGTCTTCTGCTTGCTTCAGCTCTTTCCAAGCGTCGAATCTCCAACGGCAACTGTTTCTTTTGCACCACTAGTGTGGAATCCGCCCGTCACCGATTTATTTCTTGCCTCATCGCTAAGAAAATCTGGTCATTCTTGTCAGTCATTTGGCGAGCGGTGGTTGGTTTCTCTCTACGCCCGTTTGATTGGGTTTTTGTGCATCCCAAATACCCCACGCCGACACAACCAAATATGAAGATTGTGTTTCACTTTCTTCGATATTGGGGCTGTTGGCATAATTGGACCGTTCGGAATGCTTTTCTTTTTGATTCCGCCTATAATGTTCAGTGGCATATTGCTAGGCTTAAGGGTCTCCTGTATTGGCAGATAGATCTTCTTCGGCACTTTGACATGCTCTCTCGGGAGGACTTACGTCCCTGGCATATGGCAATTTCCTCTGCGTCTTTGCCATGACTTTGTAACTCTTAGGTCGTCTGGTTCTTATAGAGAGACAGTGTGTTCTTTACACACGATGGGGTAGAGCCATCGTGTATCTTGTAATCATGTAAACTTGTACCTTTTTCGTAATTAATACAATTACCTTTTACGAAAAAAGAGAGAGAGAGAGAGAGAGAGAGAGAGAGAGAGAGAGAGAGAGAAAGAGAGGAAAGAATGGATGCGGGTATCATTTTGTCCCAATGTGCTTGTACCTTCATCAACTCAGCTTTTTTAACGGGTTGTAGGATGGTCTATAGCCTCAGTCACAAGCTTTGTCAAATCGTAAGACTCTAGTATGGCAAGTATCATTATGTGCCAAATGTGATCAATGACGGCTAGAGTGCAAGAGAGGGAGGAAAGAATGGATGCGGGTACCAATTGGTCCCAATGTGCCTGTACCTGTACCTTCATCAACTTAGCTTTTTATTTGCAGAAAATTTGGAGGTATCACGGGTTGCAAGACGATCTAAACCTCAGTCACAAGCTCTGTCAAATCATAAGACTCTAGTATGGCAAGCATCATCACGCACCAAATGCAGTAATTCTTCCTATCAAGCTTTTGATTTGAAGAAAGGGCCGGCCATAATAGCCTAAAACTCCGTGTCCATTTTGGTCCACACTGTAAATGGAATGACTTGCACAGAAACAAGAGCAGCCCCCTTTGACTCTACGCATGGTGCTGGTGCTTTCTAGGGCTTCTTCCACTTGTCCTTAGAATTTCAGTTTGCCAGAGGCGATGAAAACTTAAAATTTACTTCAAAAGGCTGAAAACACAGCCATTCCTCCTCCACCAAAGGCAAGGATCTACAAAAAACAGCACTTTGTTCCTTTGTGCTATACCTGTTGACCTGAGCCTTCGTAGGCTATAAACGCAAAATTTTATCGTGAAAAATCCTCCCAATCAGGTTTGCCCATGATCAATCAGCCCTTCTACACTGCTTTGATACAATGTTAGAGTGCAGCGAATGCGGAAGTGTATGGACAAGATTGAAAGACAATGAGCAGGAGAGAAGAGGGAAAGAGAAAAAAGATAGAAGAACACAGAAATCTGCAGTGAATAAATGCTGAAATGAAGAGGGAAGATGTACAAGGGCTGTTGGTGTGTCTGCTTGATCCAGATCTCTCTCACCAACATGAAGAATTGAAGTGAGGATGGCAGGTTGCACACAATTAAATAGCAGAAAAAGAATGCATCAAAATAGGCAAGTTAGCCAGCCAAATTTGGTCAATTGCTGCCAAATTTGACTGACTCCCGAATCTGGCCAAAATACCACTAAAATGGCTGCCATATTGCTATAATAAATGTTAGCTTGCTACGCGCCATTGGACTGCATATCGAGACGGCCCAAAAACTGGTGCTTGCTGAAAAAGATGCCTAGATAATTGATAGCATAGGTGCAAGTCCCTCTGAGAGAGCTGACTGTAAAAATTGTTTTGTGAGAATGCTAGTCCAGGGGAGATGACGAATCACTAACAAAAATATGGACATACAAGATGGGACAGACGAGCACCTGTCCGTAGGTTAGAGAATGTAGCAGGCAGCTGAGCGTTGATAATGAGCAAGGAGAAGAGCAGCAAAGTGCATGGCTCAACAGTTGCTCATGCGGTGATGGCAATAGCTGAAAGGTATGCTTTGATACCATTGTTAGGTTAGGGTTCGGCAGTGCGCGCGAGCGCGCGCGCGCGCACACACACACACCCCCACCAGTGGACAAGTGAACATCAAGAGAGAATAGAGTGTTGGAATGTTACATCCACTATGCGAGAATTGATATGAAAGTACAATCCTTAAGGTACTAAGTATTACACCCATTGATGGATGTTCACATAGGGAAAAAACCCTTCTCTAGCTAGAAGGTGAAATTTGCTTGTGGATAATGGAGCGTTCACACTAGAACTTAGAAGAAACATGATAAGTGTAACAACGTCGATTGTCCAAGGTTAAGTGATAAAGTGTGTATTTTCAGATTGGTGTATTTAGTGTTGCTATTATTTGAGGCAAATGAGGTTATCACTACCCTTGCCAAGAAGGAAGGTTGGTTTCACTTACCAAGGGATATAAGCTCATCCCGAATCTCCATCTTTGTGATGCGATCCTTCATGGTCAGGGAATCTTTGATAGGAAGTTTTCATAGATTCATCTCAAGGGTTATCTTTTGGGTAATGTCTTGACTTGATAAAGAGACACAATGGAGTCCAATTTTTTAATGCATAGGGGTAGTCCATGAAGACAACGAAGGTGGATGAGGATAGAATCATGGTAAAGAGAAATGGAAGCTCATGAAGAGGAATGACTAGACTTGTGAATTGAGTAGGTCCCATAAGATTACCGAATCAGTGTAGATCCAGTCATTGGATCCATTAAAGAACTGGGAGTAGGGAGGATAGTGTGGTCCTCGAGATCAAAAGTATCACTACACTCGATCTTACACGACCATAGGGCCCAAGTCAAGCTATTGAGCTTGTCTTTCTCTTGGGAAAGAATAGACACGTGCACTTGTGTAAATGTCCTAAACAATGTAGTATGCTTAATAATTATAATATTTGTTTGTTTTCAAGATTCAATATTAAGAAATGGAGAAGACAAACACTTAAAGATGAATATAACAATGTACAGCCATGGAAATGTGAAAGTAATGAAGATTAAATTGACAGTTGAAGATAGGCAGCAATCACCTTCCCCCCCTTTACAGGTGGAAGGAATGTGCTTTTACTCAACCCAAGTCCTTTAGGAAAGAGCCTAGTTACAATCAATGAGAGAATAAGGAGTAGTTTTTACACACCAGATCATGTAAAGATGCACATGCACACATGCATTGCTTACTATGCAATAAATCAACTGATCTCTTTACAAGATGAGAAAGAAAGAGGAAAAATGAGCTTTCTCTGTTGATGAATAATAATACATCGATATGGCTTTTTCTACTCGAAATGGAAGAAGAGCTTGAGGAGGGGTTGGAATGAATTGATAGGTCAGCTATCTTGTAAAATAACAACGAAAGAAGAGAGAATATGGAGGCATTTGATGATGGGTGAGCCGAAGATGATGATGTAGATGGATGGGGCTAACTTTAGGCTAACTTTAGGCTATCTCTAGCTGTTGTAGAAGAGTTTACAATCAAGAAAATTGATGTAAAATGATAAAAAACAAGCTCTTTTTATAGGGAAAGGGGAAAACTACTAAAAAGGGAAAATGAAGTAGCACAAGATAAGTGTCCAGCCACATGTCATGAGGTGTGATATGTGGTAGGACACTTAGAAACTTGTGTGACAAGAGTCCTGTTAATCGTCTCTTCTCTATGGCTTTCCTTTTTGGATTGAATATTGTCAAGAATAGAAGTAACTAAATTTACTAAGCACTGCTAGAACACAAAATTTACTTTTTTTAGAATGTCATCCCTATTTTTTAGGACTAGTATTTTTAGACCAATCCAAGGTTTCTAAAATTTAGGGGTCCCCAAATATGGGTGTCACATGAAAGCACTTTACGAGTGTTACAAAAATAGTGTTGAAAACTTATGAGTTTTCGATAAAAAGATATGTACATTTAAAGCTTCCAGTATACATGTGTGCATCGTATAAACATTTCATTATCTTGCCATTTTGCTGATTGTAATTGTGAGTTCTGGTGGATCTAGCCCACACTTCAAGGCATTAATTCTTTTTGTGTGCAAGCTTGATCTTGATATGCTTGAGTTATAGTTATAGGTGCCCAATGGGGTCATATAGGTGGAAGTGTGCACTATCTTTTCTTTAACCCACTGTGTGGGTATGCCATAACTCATGACCACTCATTAGTGGTCAGCTCTAATTTACTTTTGTTTGTGCCTAGTAAGAGCGAAGGCAACAAATTTAATAAACAATTAAATGTGCAAAATTATGGAAAGTATATAATTTTTTTTTTGGTTGTGTTATGAAAGACCTTTGGCTTTTATTTAGCTGTCCTCTCTTGAAAAGCTTCTTTATATGGATGAAGAATGTCTGGATAATGCTGGGTTCCTCTTGTTTTGGTCTTATGTAAGGCTTTAGCAGACTTACGTGGAAAGCATTGCATTTGGTTCCAACAAAAAAGAACTGTTTTTCTGTGCTTTATTTGTATGAACAAGTGGAACAATCTGTGTACTTGCTGAAATCTGATTAAGTGATCCACTTGTGTTGATGCAGTTCTTTGGGCTGGTCCCAAGGGCAACGCTTGCAGATATCCAGTATGCTGGACAGCACTTTTGTGAGGAGGATTGGACAAGACTGCTAGAAAAACATAAAGGTGTTGCAAAGGAAGATCTACTCAAATACTGTTTTTCTTCAGCGTACATTGTGGCTTTGCTCCATGATAGTCTCGGAATGGCAATGAATGATGACCAGTAAGCTTTCTCAACAAATATATGAGTATATAAGATAGTAATGCTTATGAAATTTCTGAATTAGTGAAAAATCTGTTGCTTGGACAAGTTTGATCTACTGATATATTTGTTGAGTTCTACTGACCTACAGTTATGTCTGGTTGTGGATGTTTGATCCTTTAAAAAGCAATAGCTTGGTTTGCAGTTGCTCAAAAGTAAGGCTGGTACCTGGCCTTTTGCAGATGTGGAAAAAGAGCACATGATGGTTGCCAATTATTTGTACCTCATGAAAAGGAACACATAAGTTGTGCCTTATTTAAATTCTCTGTGCACCATTAAGAGTGAAGTTCTTACAAAATTATTTATAACTAGAAGTTATGGTTTACTAAATTCATTGGAGTGATGGCCTTATAACCATGGTTAGCAGATTGAAAGGCAAATACAATTTCCCTGAAGACATGCAAGTTCAAGCTGGGCTGACTTGATGATATCTACCACCATGAGGAATGCGCTTGACGCCCCTTTGATTTGCTCATCACAAAATGGATCTGAGAGTTTACATCAAGATGACATATACCTGCTTGGTCTCACCAGTACTGCTACAAGAGCTGACTCCATAAGAAGATGAGATAGGCATGCTCTTTTCTTAGCACTATGAGGATACATAAGGGTTTTGCTAAGAAAATGCAGTGTACAAACCAATTGAGAAATAAAATCAGAAAATGAAAATGGAAAAATGAGAGAATGAATGCTGAAAACAAAACTTCATGAAAACAGAGTATGCTAGGGGTGTGATACAAGGAATGCTCAGAGAGCAGAGGGCTGTCCAACAGCGTCTGTTGTGGGAGTAGGGCTAAGGGATCTGGAGGGGTGTGACGTAATCCAGTTGATCCCAAATGGAGCAAACCACCAGAGCTTGATTCCAAATCTGATTAGGGAAGGCCAGGCAGCCATGATGGCAAGGAGAACTGCCAAGCACAGCAGTTTCTGATCCGTGGGAGTTTGTTGATGCTGAGGAGAAGTGTCGATGCAGCAGTACTTTGGCAATGGAACAGTTAAGGTAGCTATGCATCACCAAAATGATGATGAACAGCAAGGTGACACAAGAATGCAAAGCACAGTAAGCTGGAAGCTGATGTAGATGGCAGGCAGCTGTATCGCAGGGCAGGAATGTGAAACTTTAGCTACCAATAGTGTAAACTTAGGAGCTGATGATGATGATGCTAAAAAATAGAGAATGATGACCAGCATAGCAACAGATTGCTGGTTCCTTCTGTCCGTAAAGTTGAAAGTAAGGAAGTAGGTACAGCAATGGTGATGGGACTGTTAAGGAATGGCCACTGGTGATGATGATGTGAGAAGGGCTGATGGCAACTTATGAAGCCGTGAGAATAAGGGTTGAAAAGAATGGTCATGCCCATGATCCCCCTTTATATATGTAAACTTTTTGAGCTAGTTGCCATACCCAAAAACTCTGGAGACTCATAATTTGAAAAAGTTTTATCTAGGGTATGTTTTGCAGAGAAATTAGCCCGCAGATTGAGATTATCTTTTAGACTGATTCTGAGGTAGCATAATAGGCACCCCATATAATGAAGAAATTTTGGATTTTGAACTCCTTATAACCTAGCCACAAAAGGCAAGGGCCCCAAACTAGACGATGCTGAGATTGTTGCACTTGATAAAGATGTAGTTGCAGATTCTCATAGCAAAGAGGCTTGTCATTGATGAAGACATGACCACCCACTTTGGCTCTATGGCTTTGGTGTTAGCTTTGGCTGATTGGTACTGGTATAGTTTCTCTATACTAGCTCATTAGTGTTGGTGAAGCTCATTGGTTCTCATATTAGCATCAGTACTAGCACTTTTAACAAGGACATGGCTCAAATTGTTAATCATACACCATAGGGAAGACTCAACATTGGTCCATCTCGCTTCTGTAATTGGCAAGATCAACCCACAAGAAACTTTTTCTCAATCAACATCCTTGTGTCCCCCTTTGCACTTGAAATCATCTTCTATGAGTAAGAGGCTCAACGTGGGACCTCCATTGGAGAATAGTGTCGGGTAGATTATTCAACTCCAGTCCTGTGTGGAGACTTGCATGTCGAATATTTGGATAAAGTGGATTAAGCAGAAGAGAACTAGCTCAAGGATGTTTAACAATCACATAAAGCTGCTCAATGCGTCATATGGTGCTATAAGCCTATACAGACATCTACCAATCTGACTCGTTTAGTTGGCTATGGTCCCTCTTTTAAGTCTTCATATTTGCAAGTTTGTAAAGAAAACCAGACCCATGTGAAGTCCAAATTATACTTTTGTGTCATCATTAGCCAAAAAGAGAGTATCTATATATGAAGCAAGCTGAAACCTCCATTTAAGTAGAGGGTATGTTGAGACTCAAATGATTTGCCCTCCTAAAAATAGGACTACCCAAAGTCTATCCATCATTAGCTTGTGAAGTGATGTCCAACCATGGAGATAGGCTGGAAAAAGTCTTTGAAACTATAGCCATAGGCTGCAAAGCCACAAGGTGGCTAGCTGCTAGCCTCCATATGTGCTGCACAATGGTAGATTAGACCAAGTTCCATGCAATAGTTGCACATGTCAACCAATATTTATGGTAGCACTTGTTAGAAAAAACAAATCTTTTTTGTTATATTAGCCTTTCAAGTTTCATGTAACTAGTTTTCCAAGTTGATGTAGTAAAGTGCAAGGTGTGAGAATAAAGTTTAGATAAGACATAGCTGCTATATAACGATCGGTGGATGTGGCTTCTAGGTGCATGGTGTAGGGAGTTCTAGGAAGATGATCCATGGCCATCAGTGTTTGTGGAGGATGCTGATGATGGGGTTAAATACCAGCTGTCTAGGTTGTTGAGGTACCTCAAACATTGATAGTCTAGGTCATCAAGTTATCTCGAACATTAAAGAATATAGTTCTGGTACTCTTGGCAGCTGGTTGAGCAATGGTAGTCTGGGTTTGTCTGTAATTTTGGTTGCCACCACCTTGAATCCCTTGTTGGGGATTGCTCAACATTGGAACCTGATAATTTGAACCAACCATCAGATAGTGTATGTGAAAAGGAAAAGTGAATGGTGATGTAGTAGAAGAAGTGGGTGGAAAGGGTGGATTTTGAAAGTGAGATGTGGATGAAGTGGATGTGAATGCATTAAATTGATTTTTTGATTTTAATGGTTGAAATTGAAATGTGAAAGAAGATGAAAATGAAGAAAAAGATGATATGCCAACTTTAGAATGACCTTGGGAAACAAAACCTAAAGGAAAAAATGGAGCACAAAAGGGTTCATTGGTTTTGTTAAATATGTATCTCTTCTTGTGTTTACATAAAGATGCTAGTCCTCTTTAGGACTTAGTGTTATGAATTGATTGAAGAATTCCTTTCTCTTCTTGATTTTTTTAAAAATCTTGCAAAAAGATAGAAACAACCAGAGCTGATATAGAGGTAAAATCAATATACTTGAGATAGGAGTAGATGGAGGAGAAGAGAAGGTAGGCTTGTACTCTGAACTAGTTTCTTCGATAGGACAACTGTAGTCCTAAGTCGAGGTCTTTGTTGCAAAATCAATAGATCTATAAATTGAACCTAAAGGGAAAAAATCAACATTACCTTCTAGTTGTTGTTGGACTTTATGCATGAGAATCAAATCAAACAATCTCATATGGTCAGTAGGCTCCATGGTAGTCTAACATCTCTCTCGTGTTGGACCCTTGCAGAGCAACTTGTGAGGCCCACTTTTGCTTAGGTCTTGGCAAATGCGATGATGTGTTTGAAGTTGCCTTCTCTCTCAAAACTTGTTTCTTGTGACAAGCTCTCCAATCAAAGGCCTAGGTCTCCTCAATGAGCACCTAGCTCTGATATTATATAAATAAATACTCATGTACAGATAACAAAACATAGATTGATAAAAGAACTTAGTAGGTTTAGGGTGACTCAAAGACAATGAACACCAAAGATGAATGAATGAATGATGAATAAATATAATGCTTAATGGAACAAACACATTATGCAGACTGAATATTGACCTCCAAACTCATGTGTCTAGGACCAGAGCAAAGAGTTGAGTTGGAGAATGTGTTGTGCTTTGACGGTTTCAGAAACATAGTAAACAACCTTGGAAAGTACATGCCAATAGCAAACATAGATATGAGAGTGTCTTGATCAGTGCTAGATGAAGTTGGACAGCACAAATAGTGAGCAAATACAGATCTGGGATTGTTTGGATCAGTGCCAGATGAGAGTGGGCAGCACAAATAGTGAGGAGTAGCGAAAAAACATTCTTGATGGGCCAAATGATAGCTATTATGGCAAAACTTGGCTCCATTGATGATGTGGCACATTGTATGACCAGGCTCGGAAGTAGATGCAAGTGCAGAAAATGAAGTTAGCAATCAGCGGTAGTAGACCTGTGCCAAATGTAGGTGGAAAGTGGTTTGCTGAAACAAACCTTTTGTATGTCAACTGTCACCAAGACATCTTGGCTTAATGATTCAAATTAATTTTCATTCATGGCAATTTATATTCTTTGAGTGATTCAAAATATAGTTAAATATCCATCTTTCTATATTTAAGGGTAGCCAATGGCCAAAATGCCCTAGAATTATACTTGGGTTGTTAATGTCATAGTATTCTGAAATGGAATGGCTATTTTAGCCTGCAACGTGGATGGGGAAATGGTGTTTTGGAATGTTACAAAGGACGGACAGATTGGGTTATCTAGAAAAAAAACATGTTCTCCTCCAGTTTTGCACTTAGTCTTTGTAATTATCTCCTTATCTTTGAAGTTGAAAGTTTGGAGCGGTGTTTTCTAAGTTTTAATTAAGACGTTTCAGATTATCCACTAAAATAAATACATTATTATGTAGGTATGTGAAATATATCAATGCTTAGAACAATATATATGCGAATGTTATGCAAAAGTTTAAGTCTTTATGTCATATGATCGAAATCATGATTTATGACACGTGTCACAAGTGAAGACTCAATGGTTAAGATAGTTAAGACTCAGTTTTTAAAAATTTAAACAACAAAATAAATTATAATTTATGATTCATGAATCATTTGAAGACTAATATTAAGAATAGTGGAACCAGTATGCATAATAAGTAAAATCAGGATACATGTAACAGTATCATGTGAATCATTTGTTTAAAGTCCAGTGAGTACTAGTAATAGTTAAGACAATTAGGACTCAATTTTTGAAACTTTAAACAATAAAATGAATTATAATTTATGACTCATGAATCATTTGAAGATTGACATCAAGAATGGTTGAATTAATATGTATAATAAGTGAAATTAAGATATATGTAATTGTGTCATATGAATAATTTATTCAAAGTCTAGTGAGTACTAGTAACTATTGAGTATCAATATAAATAAATAATCATGATATTATCATGTGCATGTGTAATACCATTGGTGATTGGTAATTGCAATGCTTTTAATCATACGACATGAAGACTTAAGTTTTATATGATTTAGGTACATGTTGTTGTAGGCATCGATATATTTACATACCTACATAATAACCTATTTAATTTAGTGCACAATTTGAAAGGTCGTTTTTATGTTTTCAAAATTTGGTTGAAACTTTGAAACTCTGGTTTTTTTTATTTTTGTTTTCCCTATTCTTGAAACTCCCTTGTACTATGGTTGTTATTAAGAAGATGTCCAAGAGAAATTACAAGTTTAGTCGGGTTGTTAGATTGACCAGAAAGTCTAGACGATTAAGACTTTTTCACTTGGGTAGTCACTTTTAGTAGAAGCCAATACAATAAGTGGTTTCAGAAAGCAAAATTAGGTACTCATGATCAAAGATATAAACCATGAACTAGTAAACCCATACAATTAAGCTTTTCAGAATTTAAATTTAGTGACTTCTAAAATTCAGAAGGTTACTATTTTTGAAAGTTGCTCAAATGAAAATTTAGTTCGTATTAAAGACTTTAAAGTTTCGCAAGGAATAGTTTTGTTTTTAGTAGCTATCTAAAATTCTTAACCATTTGAGAGATTTTTGGAGTAGAAGATTTAGAATTTTTTTAATTTAGAAAAGTGACATGTGATATCTAAAATATAGGATATATGTCATTTTGAAAAGATAAGTGTCCTTACACTTGTCATTTTTAGTAAACACTTGTCATTTGTAACCTCTACTTTTTACTTTTGAGCACGCAAGTCCCACACCTATGTATTGGAGGTCTCTTTATTTGGAATAAGCTCTCATGTTGAAATTTTAACCACATGCTTTGTACTCTCCTACCTATCTCTTATTCAAGAAGCACTTTTTACTTAACTTGATCTAATCCAAGTATTAAAGAAGAGAATAAGTTTACTGCCCAGAGTTTGTAGAAATTAGGGTTTCAAAAGTTCTAATTTTCAGAATTACAGCAAATTAGCCCTTGACATATAGTTCAAACACTTGGTGCCCGTGGTTTGTGTCAATAAATTCTAGTAAAGGTGGAGGGGCTAGTTTCTCTCTCAACGTGGTGTCAACTCTCTATTTTCTCTTTCTCTTGCTCTGTCTTCTGATTTTCCATGGTGATAATTGATTAAGTTGGTTAAGTTCAAAGTATTGTCATTTTCACATTTTTTTCTACTCTTATATCTGCACTAGTAAGTACAACTTACAGGATGATGTAGATAGGATGATAATAGTTGCTAGCAAGAAGAGAGGGGTTGGAGGTAGGTGCGAGCTATGGATATTAGCTAAGACTAAGATATGCTTTGTAGCCGGGGTGTAGATTATAGAGAGAGGTGTTAGAAATCTATTGGGTTGAGTGATGGGTAGCCTATCTATTTGTGAAAGTGTGGATGTTTCTAAATTCAATAATTACCTAAAATTTTATTAAAAGGGGTGTATTTCTAGAGAGTGTTTGTCTTATAAGTCGAACCTTAGGAGGATCCACACTTCCATAAATAGACATGCTACCCACCATGTTCTCAAATGGTAATAAGCCTAAAATGTATCTATGCATATTTGAGCTTAGTACAATTTCCAAATGGTAATAAGCCTAAAGCCTTATGGAAGGCTTTAAACTTTTTAGTTGAGAGAGATTTAGTAAATGCATTTGTGAAATTGTCTTGTGATAAGGATATCAACTAGGTTAATCTTCCTTGTATGGAGCCTCTCATTGATATAATGATAATACACCTCAATTTGCTTAGTGTGAGCATGAAACACCGCGTTTTTTGCAACTAGTGTGATGCTTTGATTGTACTATAGATAGAAGTGGTGAGGACTATTCCATAGCAAGATCAACTGAAAGGTGTTTGAGCCATACACATTCCAATGTAGCTATAAATGCTGTCTTGTATTCAGCTTCATAGTCAGATGTTGGGTCATTGTAGATTGCATATAGCTTAGTGAAGAGATACATGAATCACCAAGTATGAAACAATTATTACTAGTGGACACTTGCATGTCGAAAAAACCAACCCAATTAGCGTTTGTGAATGCATGGAAGCAAAGAAAATTGCCTCTAGGATAGGAAAATCCCAATGAGTGAGTGCTTTTAAGATATCAAAAGATACGTTTAATTGTTTGTCAATAATTAGTGTCAGGGATACGCATGAGCCGTGCCAACTAAGAAACCTAAACTGAATATTCGGTCGTGTATTACACAAGCATAATAGGCATCCAACAACTTGTGTAAATGTGGTGAAAAATGTGAAAATGAATTCTTTGAACTAACCAACTTGATCAATTTTCACCATGAAAATTAGAAGAGAGAGAGAGAGAGAGAGAGAGAGAGAGAGTTGACACCATATTGAGAGGAAAAAAAGACCATTCTCCTTTACTAGAATTTATTGAAACAAACCATGGGCACTGAGTGCTTGAACCATATACAAAAGGTTTGATTTGTTGCAATTTTGAAAATTAGGATTTTTGAAACCCTAATTTTTGCAAACTTTAGGCAACAAGCTAATTTTCTTATTTAATGCTTGAATTAGATTAAATTAAGTAGAAATTGCTTCTTGGATGAGAGACATAGAGGAGAGTACATGCGATTGAAATGTCAGCATGAGAGCTTATTTCAAATAAAGAGAGATACCTCTAATATATAGATGCAGGACTCGAGTGCTTAAAAGTGAAAAATAGAGGTTACAAATGATAAGTGTTTACTGAAAATGACCAGTGTAGGGACACTTGTTTATTCAAAATGACACGTCCTATTCTAGATGCCACATGTCACTTTCTAAAGAAAGAAGCTTCTAAATCTTTTACTCAAAAAATCTCTCAAATGGTTAAGAATTTGAGATAGCTGCTAAATATGAAATTGTTTCTTGCAAAATTTTGAAGCCTTTGACATGAATAAAATATCTAGTTGAGTAACTTTTAAAAATAGTAACCTCCTAAATTTTAGAAGTTACTAAATTTAGATTTGGAAGAGCTTCATTATATAGGTTCACCGGTTCATGGTTTATTTCTTTGATCATGACTATCTAGTTTCACTTTTTAAAATAATTCATTATATGTGTTTTTAGTCAATTTGACGATCTGAGTATAAAAGTGTTAGTCATTTTGAACTTTTTGGTCAATGTGACCGCTCGACTAAACTTTTAATTTCTCTTGGGCATCTCATCAATGATGACCCAAGTTTATTATAGGGCGTTTTGGCCATTAGCCACCCTTAAATAGAAAAATGAACATTAAATCATATTTTGAAATACTCAGCTAATACAAATCACCCTTTAAAGTATATGAGCATCAAATTAATTTGAATCATTGAGCCAATATGTTTTGGTAGCAATTTATATATAAAAGGTTGGTTACAACCTGCTAATAGGAAAGAGCATAAAATGGATTTTTTGGATTCTCAAGTGTAAACTTGTGATATGTCTCTATCAAAGTAGAGATAGGCTTATGGCCTTGCATCTAAAAATGTTCAAGGATCTATCCAATGTACTTAGATTGTTGCAAAATAGTACCGCTCTTAACTGTAATGAACTATATTCCAAGATAGTAGTGCAAATGACCAATATGTAGCGTCTCATGGGACCCAATCAATAGAATATTGTTCACATACAGAATGAAAGTCAAAATATCGTTTCCATTCATGCGGAAATATGGGATATATTTTCTTGTGTCGTGCCCTAGGTGCTGGTTTTCAAACCATACAAAGTCTTATGCAGTTGGTACACCTTGCCCTTTGACCCTTTCTAAACAAAGCTAAGAGGTTGAGTGACATAAACCTCCTCATGTAAATCCCCATTCAAAAAAGTAGTTTCCACTAGTGCTTAATCTCCCCTTCAGCTAGAAAAGTGTCAAATTCTTTTTTTTAAAAAAATGGTTCACTAATTGTTTCTTATACATATCACTTCTTGTGTTTATATAAAGGTACTGGTTCTTTTCAGGACTTAAGATTATTATGAATAGATTGAAGAATACCTTCCTCTTCTTGATTTTCACCAAAATCTTGTAAAACAGAAGAAACAATCAGAATTGATATAGAAGTAAAAGCAATATACTTCACATAGGAGTGGATGGAGAAGAATAGAATGTAGGTTTGTACTTTGTGCTAGTTTTCGAATAAGACAAGTCCCAAGTGGAGGTTCCATTCTTTCTATAAAATCAATAGGCCTATGCATTCAACCTAAAGTGGAAAAATTAACATTGCCTTCTAGTGCGCACACACACACACACACACACACACACACACACACACACACACAGAGTTATGTCCTTGGATATCTGGATGGCGCGAGCAACATTGGTCACAGTGGTCATGAAGTGAGTTAGTGCGAATTCACTAAGTATACTTTTGGATTAGGATGACAGGTGAGTCTTATTTATAGGACTCAAGGCCCTGTTGTTCACCCTCTGTGTGTGATTACCACTCTTGGACTCTTGGCCTATGGGCCAACACATCGGTACACTGGGATGGTGTAGGCTCATGGTATGAGATGCCAACCCTTGGAATGCGGTCGTGACCTAGAGTGCCGCTAGCTCCCAGGCTTGAGGGTGAGTCTATTTGACTCTACGATTGGGAAGTGAGTTTCCTAGGAGTGTTGAAAACACATACTCAGGTGGTGTAATAATGTAGGAGATGGAGATCTCTAGACAGCAGGGGGATGGTTGAAAACAAGCCACCTAGGGTTGGATGGTGATGGGCTATAGTCAGTGATGGTTGGATAGCAGATGGTAGGTGGTTGATGGCTGAAATTTGCATGGTAGAGTGAGAAACTTGCACAAGAGGATGGGCTGAATGGTGGGCAGCTTGTTTGTTGATAGACACAAAAGGATGCTCCCAAATTAGGGTTTTGCTTATGGAGCATAGAAACTCTCTAAGACAATGCACAATTTAATGAGACTTTTGATAATTTACATGTGTTGGGGTTGTTTTAAGGAGCTAATGAGTTTATAATGCATTTTTATCTCAACATTTGCCATTAGGCTCAAAATTGAAACTGAGAAGGGATTAGAGGAAAATCTTAAGCCCTTGTTTACCCCAAGGCATCCCACCCCAAAGCAACCAAGGCATCAGACGAAGGGTGCATGTCGGTTGCCCAATGACCTATCAAGACTATAAAGGGGATGGTGAGCTTACTAAGGGAGTCCAAGTGATCACCCTAGAGAGGCCAAGGCATTGGACAAAGGATGCTTGTCGGTTGTTGAGTGGTTTACCAAGACTTGCAAAGGCAGATGAACCATATTGAATTTTTTTTTTTTTGTTTTTTTGGAAGAAGATATGGTTTGTAGTTAATCAAGTGATTGTGCTTAAGGGAAGAATGAGAAAGGGATGCTTAGATCCAACACATCGCAAAACAGACAAGCTATCTCAATCACTTGAGGGTGCTATTGATGAGTGGAAGGGTGATGAAGTAATGTAGTAAAGAACGATGGTTGTGTAGTGGAAAGAGTTGGTGGAGACAACTCATGATTTGCTCAAGGGTACTACACACAATGAGATGAAAAGTAGTGTGCTACATGATGAGAATGCGCATGCAGGAGGTCCCACTTGGATAGTGTTCCTTGTGGGAAAATTGTTAACTTGCCCTAGTGTCCTAGTACAAAGATGAAGATGATCTTGCAATGCAAAGGGGAGATACAACAGGAAAGGGAGGCCGATGTCGAAGACAAGTGTCAAATTATATAAAATACCAAGAAAGGGTAGGAACCCCCTCTTAACCTTGGATGTCGAGGTCGAAGGAGGACAAGCTTGTTGTTAGTCTTTGTGTGGTATTGACAACCATGAAGATAGATGAAGATGAGGATGAAGCACCTTGACTGAAGGAGCAAGGTAGAAGTCACTGCCGTGATAGCATTAAGAGAGATGCTGCACGATTTACCTCAAGAGGATAAGCCTCCATGTTGGTAGAAGAGCAAATCTCCTAGAAAGATGAAACCATGAAGGAATGTTGCGCATTCCATGTCTCGAGCCCAAGAAAGACTGATGCAAACTTTGATGTTGAGTTCTATATTGAAATACAAAACCTTGCAGGAGATATCGGAATTTGCAAAATTTAGGTTAGTGGTGAGATGCTTCAAATCAAAACAAAACTGTTGGGAATAAAGGGTCACCGTGCCATTTATATGTGCTTGGGTGTAAACACACCGTTAGCACTCGTATTTACATATATCTATCTAAAAACCTAAAAGAGGTACACAACTAATGGCACCCACACATAATGCATCTTACACTCTCTACTCTCTATTGTTGCTCACTTTCTCTTTGTGTGTGAATGTGTGTGCGTGTGCCATTGCCATTGTTGAACATTACATCTCCACTACGTATACACCACTTCAAACTGGTGTCAGAGTTGAAGGTCATCGACACACATACTTCTCAGAGTTCACTAGCAACAGGCAAGTCACAGGTCGTAGGATGCTGTTGATTGCAGGTGTTAGGTCGCACGTCAGGCATCAAAGAGGTCGTAGGCCCGCAAGTCAATGCAGGTGCTTGACAGTTGGGCGGTAGCTCCCAAGTTAGCGTAGTAGCCGTTGACAGTCAATGTTTTTTTTTCAAAGGTTTATCCTTGGTAAATTTTGGTGGGCCATTACATGCATGTTTGACAAATTTGAAAGATTGTGCATGCACTTACTCTCGGAAATTTGGGCTTTTGGCGTATGCTTGAAGATTTTATTCAGCTGAGTAAAATTTGTGGAATTTCACACATTTTGGTTTCAGAAATTGATGCTTTTCATGTATTTGTGGAAATTGTAGTGGGATATGTACAATTTCTTGAAAAATTGACACATTGGATGCTGCACAATTTGGGGCTTTTGCAAAATTTGTGTCAAATTTGGTCTTGGTATGTACTTGCAGTACAATTTCTATGCAAATTGAGCACATTGGACCCCGGACAAATTTTGGCAAATTTGGATTGTGGAATCTACTCGGATTTACGTTTGATGAAATTTGAGTAGTCTGAGTAGAGAAAGTATTGGGCTTTTGACCGTGCGAGTGGATGCATTTGGAGCAGAAATTGCAGCTAAAATTTGGGGCTTTCTCATGCAATTGATGTATTAGCATGTGGCACAGCTGCAATTACTTGTGGAGTGCTGTAGCACACATTTTATGACTCTGAAAATTGACTTGCAGATCTGAAATTTCTGCAACTACTTGTTTTTTCATTGCTGGTTGGTCATTTGTGTGATAGTTGGGCTCACATTTGTTGACTTTTTGAGTCTCTTTTGAGTTGTAAATTATGATTGACAGTAGTGATAGCAGCAATCTTTTGCACATCAAGAAGCTTGAGGGTGCACACAACTTTGCTATATGGCAGAAGCAGTGCTATAATGTCTTGATGCAGAAGAAATAGGTGAAGCCCATAAAGACAAAAGGGATAAAACCAACAACCATGGATCAAGATGAGTAGGATGAGTTAGATGAGCTTGCATGCTTTACTATAGAGCTTTCGTTGTCAGACACTTTACTCTTTAACATAGAGAAATCGAAATTTGCTTATGATATGTACCAAAGGCTTGAGGAGCCATATGCTCTGAAAAGTGCAGCAAGCAATGTTTATTGGTTGAAAAAATTGATAGACCTTCATATGAAGGAAAGTACAGCCACATCTGTACATTTAAATGAGTTTAACTCTATTTTCAGCCAGATGATTGCTTTGGAGTTTCACATTGATGAGGAGTTTAAAGCAATATTTTTGCTATGCATTTTACTTGAAAGTCGGGACACTTTTAGGACAACAATGAGTAACTCCGATGCCATGTTGTTATATTTAGAGTGGAAGATCGAACCGTCGCGTCGCCTACTACTCCCGCCTCCCTCATGATCGTCGCCTGCGTTGGCGCCCCCTCCCCTGCCTGAGTCCTCACCTTGCCTACTTGTCGCCCCCGCCAGTCTTCCGCCCTGCCCGTCGCCTATCCTGTCCGACGTCCTGCCTTGGCCTGTCGTCGCTTGTCCTGTCTGACCTTCCGTTCTGTCCTGCCCTGCCTTGCCCGTCGCCCTGTCCTCGCCGCCGCCCCGCCCTGCCTGTCGCCCCACCCTACTCGTCGCCTTGCCTTGGCCATCATCCTGCTTGTCGTCCCCCCCCCTCTCTCAGGTAGCATCGCGACATGATTGTTTGTCCTCTCAGTAGGGACGCGCAATGGAAACCCCTGGTCATACGCCGGCGCACTTAGCGAGTGCCCCCCAGTCAAACACCTTACGTGTAGTCCTCTCTGAAGAACAACTCTTAGCCGTCCGAGCTAAGGAGTTGGAGCTAATGGAAATAATAATTTATGGTTAGGTAGTAGAACATTCCCCAGCCAGGGGCCAGCTTTGGGACTGGCTATACTCCATGCTGCGCATCGGGATAGCGTAGATCGAGAAGGCGGTCCTATTGGGCCAAGGGATCTTCATGGTCCGGCTCAGCTCGGTGGACGCAACTCGCGAGTTACTCGCCAGCTAACCATATGCATCCACGAGGGGGGTCATACACATGGTCCCTTGGTACAGGGGCTTTATTGTGGAGGCATTTGCACTCCACAACAGGTTTCTTCGGCACCCGGTCACGCTTCTTTTCCCCGGCCTGGCAATTGAGTATCGCCAGTTGGTGGAAGACTTTGAAAGGCTTTTCGGCACTATCCTTCCCATGTTCTTCGTGGATGTAGTGACAGCTGCAGGAGTCCCAAAGGTACGGGTGGCAGTGAAAGAGGTCAAGAATATCCCACAGTTCCTAGAGATTGAGGCGGGTGGGCACTCCTTTAGGCAGTAGGTCATTGTGACGGGGCAGCCAGGACAGTGTTTGCGCTGTCACGACTTTGGGCATTAGGCAGCAGGTTGCACGCGTTTTGGAGCCAAGGTGGCTCTGCCGACAGGCCCACAGGTGGACGCTGATGGCTTTACACGGGTTCAGAGACGATAGAGAGGGAGACGATAGAGGGGGCGCAACCTTCGTCTCAGACCCAGTCTCGGCAGCAGCAGGGAGCAGGTGGGCGTGGTGCGACACCCCCTCGGCAGAGCACTTCTCAGCCCCCTCTTGCCCCCCTACCTGGCAAGACTGCAGCCTCCCACATCCACAACCCGCGCCACAGACTACCTCTCCTGAGTCCCTACAACCCCCACACCCACCTCCCCCCATATCCCAGGCCCCCCCCTCCCCCCTATCCCCGCCCCCCCATCCCCACCCCCACTGACCCTGGCTCACAGCCCCCAACTCCCAAGACCACTAGCTCCCCCCCACACCCGCAATGTACTTCCGTCCACCCCACCATCCCTCGATCATCCTCCCCCCCACCACCTCTCGTACCGAGCACCTCCCCTGATCCGCACCTGTTTCAGGCGACCCCCCCAGCCTCCCATAGGAGGTGATGAGCCATACACGGCTACATCCTCTTCGCACCAGCAGTCCTCCCCCTCCCATACAGCCACCAATTCATCCATCCCTGCCGCCCGTCACACCTTTCCGAGACAGGCACACCTGTTGCCACAGGAGTTATTCTGTAGTGGCCCATGGTCTTACTTGAGAGTTGCGGAGCGCGGAGAGTTTCCACTACCTCTAGAGGTGGGAATCTTCGTGGTTCGTAAGTCAAGGAGAGGCAAGGTTCATCTACTAGCACCATCGGATGGACCAAACTATGCCTTCTTTCTTCAGTCCTCTCACTTTGGGGAGTGGACGACGACACAGATAGAGGAAGAGTTGAAAAGTCAGGTGGCGGACCACACCTCCCAGTGGATGGAAGGACTAGCACTGTTGGCACAACAGTGGCCTGGTTGTATGATGGACATTAACTAGTGGGCTGATGCTGAGGTCCCTCACCTGAGCATTATCTTTCAAGTCCCTCCACAGTGGAGAGCTCTGAGGGATGTGATTGAGTGGCCCCTGGTGTAGGCGGCCCGTTTCTACCACTGCACAGAGGCTCGACTCTCAGCATGGTTGATAGATGCATTGATAGTACCACGTGGAACTTCTATCACCCCGTTGGTCCGGCGGAGGACCACCATGGGGGAATGAAGCTCGCCATCTAGATCGGCGGCAAAGCGTACCTGTATGCCTCATAGATCCTCCTCGTCATCAGCAGCCTCCACATCAAACAGATTTTTGTTCGGACAGTCACACGTTTCCCCATCAGCTTACATCTTGCATCTTGGAATGTGAATAGCCTCCACTACAGTGGGACACGTGGTTCCAGGAAATTGATTGTTTGGCAGGAGTTGCAACCTGCCCTTCCCGGACGGATCGACATCTTACTTCTACAGGAGCACAAGCTCACCCCCACCCAGGCCTAGCGGGTAGGGAAGGTACTCCCAAGCAGCTCATACACTTACTGGGAGCACGCCATAGGTGCCCACGGTAGGAGTGGAGTATGCACCTCTATTGGTCCGAGTCTTACCGCTTGTGTTCGAGACCACAGGACGATAGTGGTAGGGAGGGTGCTATGGATCAGATTGGATATTGGGGACTCGTGCCTTGGAGTCCTTAATATCTATGTCCCTACAGAGGTTAGGGCACGTAGCAGGTTCTAGGTGGAGATCGTGGAAGGACTCCCAGAGGTGGACTCTAGGATTGTTGGAGGAGACTTTAATAACCTGGAGGCTTTGGAGGATTAGCAGGGTAGAGGGAGAAACTACCAAGGCATGGCTGGGGAGGAGCAGGAGGCATGGGAGGTGTTTCTACTGGCAGTAGGAGCACGCGATGCCTAGAGAGACCCTGCCTTCCACAGGAGGGAGAGGTCGCTCGACTTCTCTTGGGGGTACAGGCGGCTAGGTGGAGTCCTGTTGGAGCGGTTGGACATGTTTTATGTGGGAGAGTGGGGTGGCTCTCGGGGAGGCCAGATTGGGCTGTTGGTGGGCACCACGTTGTCCGATCATTGTCCGGTTCTCCTGACACTAGATTCCCCAGCATCTGCCCTAGACTCATGATCTTGTCGGATCCTTGACTCGATCTACTAGAGGGAGGAGGTGACGAGACAGATAGAGCAGATTTGGACCAGAGAGTGGGGCAAGAGGGGCCAGATCGCAGAGATTGCAGAGGCCCTAGCTGAGTTGAGTAGGTTTTGCCAAGAGGCAGCCATACAAGCCAGGTAGCAGAGCTAGGAGGAGGAGAGAGCACTCTGGCGGGACCTTGCAGCCACGCAGAGAATATTACAGGTGGCACCAGGGGATCCCACTCCACACACAGGAGGTGCGTGCGCGAGCAGCCATTGTTGGCTTAGAGGACAAGCGCTCTGAGTTCTCTTTCCACGATGTGCTGGGAGTTTACCTCTGGAGATCAGATATGCAGCCTCCGAGATCAGTATGGGAGGACCTGTTCTAGCTCAGACGAGGTGATGGAGATTGCTACTGATTACTATCGTCGCCTCTTCCAGCAGGAGACAACCTCAGCTAGAGAACAGCGATGTAGATAACAGGCCCGGGATAATATCCCATCCCTCGTCACAGAGGAGATGGGACGCTCCCTCCTAGCCCCAGAGAAGGAACTAGAGGAGGCTTTCCATACACAAGACGGGCAGAAATGCCCGGCAGAGGATGGCCTCTCTAAGGCTTTCTTCGCTACCTTTTGGGAAGTGGTGAAGGACCCCCTGCTATTGGCCTTTCAGGAGATCTTCATTCAGGACAGATGCCAGGGAGTCTATTGGCAGGCCTTATCAGTCTTCTCCCCAAAGGGGGAGACCGGTTGGAGCTTTCCCAATGGAGACCGATCACCTTACTGTCAGTGGTCTATAAGGCACTGGCAAAGATGATTGGTAGGCGACTACGCCCCTTGCTTCCGGACATTATCCACGACACGCAAACAGGCTTTGTCTAGGATAGGAGCATCCTGGACAATGTATTCACCTTCTTTGAGGCGACAGAGTGGGCCCAGTACAGTGGGCAAAGACTGGCTGTACTACTCTTGGATTTTGAGAAAGCCTATGACAGGGTGGACTGGGATTTCCTAGAGGGCACCATGGTAAGGTTGGGTTTCCCCCAGGCTTGGATTTCCGGGGTCTCCGCACTTTACAGATCGGCCACCAGTAGGGTTCTTATAGGACGGAGGCGAGGGGAGGAGTTTCGGCTGGAGAGATCGGTCTGACAGGGTTGTCCCCTGGCCCCGTACCTGTTCCTTCTCTTTGCAGAGGCGATGTCTCACTTCCTCAGGTCACGTGTGAGCGGTTTACGTGGCCTCCGACTTCCAGTAAGAGAGAAGACCGAGCTGTTAGACTCAGAGTATGCAGATGACACAACGCTCTACATAGAGGACGACGAATTGATGCTGGAGAGAGTGAGGTTGGCTCTTGAGGTGTTCTGCACTGCAGCGGGAGCAAAAATCAATTGGTGAAAGTCGGTTGGTTTACTCACAAACCCGGACTCTAGCACGGAGTGGGGCGTCCACCTGGGATTTAGATGGGTGAGTAGAGGACAGACCGTTTGGTACCTAGGGTTTCAGGTGGGACTCGACATCACTCCCGCCCAGCAGTTTCTTTCAGTCCTCGATTCTATTTGGAGGAAATTGACCTATTGGAGCACGGCTCGCCTCTCACTAGCCGGCTGAGCCCTGGTTGTTAACCAGGTCCTCTTAGCGACGGCCTGGTACATCGCCTCGTGTTAGTGCTTCTCCTCCTCTTGCGTAATACAGCTTCGCCACGTAGTGTGGAACTTCCTTTGGTCCGAGTTAGACGGCTCCAGGGATTCCAAGGCCAAGGTGGTGTGGGCGACCATTATACGACATCGGTCAGAGGGAGGGCTTGGGATTATAGACCCAGAGTATCTGAGTATGGCCCTCTTGGGCAAGCTAGTTGTCCGCGGTCTCACACCGGGAGGGCAAACCTGGAAGATCCTATTGCAGGAGGGTCTTCAGGACTGTAGGCCGAGGCTTGGTGATGAGTGGAGGCCGTCCCTCAAATGGATCTTCACGACAGCCCAAATCCCCCCCCTTACCCCCCCCCCCCCCCCCTTTAGATCACCCTTCCTATGCAGCTTGCTCCGTGTGTGGCAGGGCCTCTGTAAGGCCCTTATCTAGAGTTAGATCACCCTTCCTATGCAGCTTGCTCTGTGTGTAGGAGGGCCTCTGTAAGGCCCTTATCTAGAGTCCCTCAGGCTGCCAGGAGGAGATGGACCGTCAGCCGGTTATTTGGAATCCCCATGTCAGGGACCGGGAAGGGGCACAGATCCGGCGAGCGCCCCCACATCTAGTGGGCTGGTTGGGAGGCTGGCCTGGCTGGTACAATCAAGACATGGCGGGAGGTGTATAGGATGGCAGACGTGGAGGTGCTGAAGCAAGCATCAGGCTGCCAGCGAGGAGTGGAGTTGAGGAGAAGGGAGATACACATAGTGATACCTTAGAAGTGGCTTGCTTCCCCGATTCGAGAGCCGATAGAGCCCGGGGAGGTATGGGCCGCTAGGTTTTCACTAGCAGGCATCCCCTTACATGTGGCAGGAAGAGTGGGTGGCGCTCCACCTGGGACCTTTTTCACAGTGCAGGAGGGAGGGCGTCTGGCTCTTGACAGAGGGCAGCAGGATGAGGGGATAACTGTCCTTTCATGGAAGAGGATCTGGGTGGTTGGCCTTCAGGGGAAGATATGGCGGCTGGACCCTTTGGTCTTTTGGCAGGAGCTCAGAGAGTAGCGCCTTTGGATGTGGGAAGGAAGGCCACTTGATGAGCTGGAGTGGGATCTGAGAGAGTGGCTTTGGCCGGCCACTGTGGTTGCCAAGAAGCCACCGAGGTTCGTGGAGTACAGTGCCAGGATTGGCAGACACGTATTGATGCAGGAGGACATGGATTGGGCGCCGTCATGTAGCAGGCACTGGGCGGAGCACAGCATCACGGAGCCGTTCCGACAGGCCTTCTGGCGCCGCCTATGGGACAATTGGAGGCCGAGGAGGGTGTCGTATTTTTTATGGTTGGTGGCACATGGAGGCTTGGCGGTGGGAAGCTGGCTTGCCCAAATGTAGGAGGGAGTTTGTAAGTGTTGGACATAGCAGTTGATGGAAATCCCAAAGCACTGCCTTTGGTCGTGTGAGGCGGCACAGCTCATGTGGAGAGGAGTATGCCGCATCTTGCGCCGCATAGCACCCAGTCTTGGATGTATCTCTTGGGGTGCTTTCTGTTGGTAGGCGGTCAGCCAGGGCCGTCACCTTCTGTATGAGGTCGGGATGTAGGACACGATATTCAGGATCAAGGCAGGGTCGTATGCAGTGGTGGGTTTAGAGGCTCTATCCATCTGCCAGGTACTTGAGCCCACAGCAGACCGCTCTGAGGTATGGGAAATTATAGGGAGTCTCACTGGTTGGCATATCTGGAAGGCACGGTGTTAGGTAGCTTTCGGCGAAGAGAGACCTTTAGTATATGCGACCCTAGCGGAGCTCTGGACCTCCATCATCCACTCCCTTCGAGGCCAATGGGATCAGGTGCTGGGCGAGTCCAGGGCTCGTCAGGAGCTCCGTGGTCATTTCATGCGCACTTGGGGCGGCCAGGACCTGTTCTTTGTGATGCAGGCAGGCAGCCCCAGATGGCGATACATCCCTTCCTTCCCCCCCCGGCGGCTTCTTGCCCCTATCCCCCCCCCAGACCGCCTTGAGAGGCTTGTATATATGATGTATCTGTGACTTTCACCAGCTCGAGCTTGGTCTGTTGAGCATGAACACTTCTTTGTATTCAAGTTTTTTCTGGAGTAATATAATTAGCCATACCTTATTTGCAAAAAAAGAAAAAAAGAAGAGTGGAGAGTTCTTTACTCATGGAAGAGCTTAGTACACAAAATAATTCAGCAAACAAGTCTTCCAATGCATTGCATAGAGGCAAATCCTAGTAGAAGGGTAATTTTGGAAAACGAAGCATACAACAAGTTTTGTGGGAAAAATGTAGTGTGTCATAATTGTGGTAAGAAAGGGCATTTCAAGTGCGATTACTTTTAAGTGGAAGAAAGAGAAGGGCAAGGGCAAAAGCACTGATGATAGCAAAGATGAGAAAAAAGACAACCAACATGCAAAGAAGAGCAATGTGAAAATAGAGGCAGTCAATGTAGTCAATCTCACGAGAGTGACAGTGAGGTATTCTTTGTTTCTTCTTTTAGTGCACAATCATTGATTGCAGATTCTGATGATGACATGCATAGTTGGATTCTTGATTCAGGTGCTTCATTCCATGTAATACTACACTGTGAGTGGTTTTTTGACTATAGTGATGGTAGACATGGTGTTGTCCACTTGGGGGACAACTATACATGTGACATTGCAGGGATTGACAGTGTACAATTGGCATTTCAGCATGGTTTAGTGTTTACTTTGCATTATGTGAGGCATGTACTTAGCTCAAGAAGAGCTTGATAAGCATAGGGCATCTAGATGCTGAAGGTTATCACACCACTTTTGGGGATAACAAATGGAAGATATGTAAGGGATCTAGGATTGTTGTTAAAGGCTCTAAGAGTGACACTCGGTATCCATTACATGTATCTAGTGTGTGTGATCATGTTGTCACCATAATTGAGCAACCAAGTGTGTCTTTGTGGCATAGCCGAGTAGGGTACATGAGTCAAACTAGAGTGAAAGTGCTTTCTCGTTTGGGTTATTTGCCGTGTTTCAGGTATTGATTTTTATCATTGTGATTATTGTATATTTGGTAAGCATGCTTAGACATTACATAAAAAGTCTCTTTCATTGAAATCTTCACCCTTAGAGTTGGCACATTTAGACGTATATGAGATGCCAGGGCTGTCTCTAGGGGGAAAGAAATATTTTATCACATTTGTTGATGATGTCACATGCAAAGTATGGGTTTATCCAATCCGTCGTAAAGACGAAGCATTAGATAAGTTTAAAAAATTCGTAGCATTTGTTGGAAATATGACCAGTAAGACATTAAAGTGTCTTCGTTCTGCCAATGGTGGGGAATATGTGTCAAAAGCCTTTCAAGCCTTTTGTGACAACAAAGGGATAAAGAGGGAGCTCATTGCCCCTTATAATTTGCCCCAAAATGATGTTGCAGAGCGTATGAATAGGAGTATTCAAGAGAAGCATACTTGTCAGGTACGAAAGGTATGATACGGTACGGTACGATAAAATATGGTACTGATTGGTACCTTATGATTTTATAAGGTATGGTACGATATTAGTACGAAAAAAAAAGTAAGATGTTTTTTTTAAATAACAAAAATCATAAAACATTAAATGATAGATCATAGAATACATGTTTAAAGTGGAACTAGCCATTTCATTACAAAATAAGATGAATACATGAGGATGATCATCGCGGTCGCATGGGCTACGCAAAACATACGATACAACTACAGTCTACAATCTAGGTTATTTGATACAAAAAAAAAAGAGAGATCTATGTCATATAAATCTAGATGAGGCATCACTATCATCATTATAATCATCATCAGAACCATCTGAGTGCTTATTAAGAGAGTCTGAAGATGACTCCTCGGCATCCGATGATAAGACACACTCATACTCATCCTCACTGATGAGGTTACCGTCATCATCAAATGATGGCTCCCTAGGTGGCGACTGTATAGGCAAGGGGGGGATGTCATCATGAGGCACAGGATGTGAGCTACTAGAGCCCCGCCTTACATATGTTTGCAAGCCACTTGAACCACCCCTCCTCGATGATGGAGGGCGTCGAATGACCATGCCCCTGCTACCACCTACTCGAACTCCTCGCCCACAAGCACGCTGACTGCGAATGTCACGAGTATCTGCTGCTATAAGCTCTCTATAGAGCTTTGTGAAAATCATCTCCTCCTCCTCGTCCACCTCCTTATGTATACTCGGAAGAGTGTCGCTCGTCAACTTAAATGTATCAACATTCACCTACACAATGCAGTGAAGCATGTAAGATTGATCATTGATCATTGTAAATGCTAAAGTCTAAATTGTAAAGAATAAAGTTTAAACTTTAAAGTTCAAAGTTTAAAAGTCAAAACAACAAATTTTAAATGTTATGGTTAAGTGTTTAAACTTTATTTGCTTTGGACTACCCATGCTCATCATAGCCCTCATCATGCGTAAGTTAGTGGGGCAATAGACTAGCCGCTCTAACTGTCATGTGCTAAGCCGATTATGAATCTTTGTGTGAATGAGAGGATAGGCACTCGAGTTTCTCTCACATGCACCCAAAGAGCAATCCTAGGCAAGGACCCTTACGGCTAAGGGCTGAAGGGTCTCTAGTGCATATCCAAAGTTTTGCCACCAAAATAAAGGCTTCACAAGTGACTCTCTCCTCCAACAAGTAGGAGAAGCAAAAGCCATATGTCCTCTCTGATCTGCATAGCATCCTAGCTTCTCTAGCACTGCATTGTGGTCATCCACAAGAACCACACAAGTTAAATAAGCAAGCTGGTCTAAATGCAACTCTCTATCATCCATGACCGCCGATGACTTGTAGGCTGGATGTACCAATGCGGCAAAACCATGGATGAGCTTATACATCCATGCCTATCTCCTCTCTGCTATCTCTAAAATATGTGCACGCTGTGTCTCTGTGATCACTGTACAAGCACGTGCCTCCGTCAATGCCGCTCTAAAGAAGTGAACGAGAAGGCCCATGGTGGACCCCTCGCAATCACTTATATGTAACACCCTATAAAAGGGAGTCACGACAATGACAACGGCACGGACTTTTTGCCAAAGCTGCTCATTAAGGCACAAGCGTTGCATGGCTTTGGCCTCCTTTGTCTCATGCTCATCCCACTCATTTCATAGAGTGGACACCACTGTCCCGCACCTCATAAAGGCGCTCCAGCAACAACCACATGTAAGCAAAGCGAGTTGAAGAAGGCTTCTTCAACTCCAGTGTGCTATGCTCACGATACATCGCAAGCACCTTTACCTTTACTGTGAAGAATGTAACAATTGATGTAGCTTTGCGGACCACCCTCTTCACCCACTTGAGCTTCCCAATGTCCTCCATGAGCAAGTCCAAACCATAACTTGTACATGGAGTCCACACAATCGTAGGGAACTCGGCCTCAAGCAAACAGCCCATGCGCCGACAATTCGATGCTTTGTCGGTAACAACTTGCACCACATTTGAGGGGCCCACCTATAACCACAATTTACAAATTACAAGTTATGTATAAATCAAATTTCAATCATGAATCATGATATTATCATAATGAAAGAAAGTGAAATAAATTTAAAACGCAAATTGCAATGTATACCTCAATGGTAGCTTGTCGAATGTGGCGGTAGATGAATACGATCGTTGGGTCAAAGTTCAAATAGTCAAAGAGGGGTTAACGGTCAAAGAGAGAGCTGCCAGCTAGAAGGAATCCAAAGAGGGATGGGGAGGGGAGTGCATGGCTGGAAAAGGGGGTGGGATGAGGTATCCAAGGCTTCCCACCCCCCAAAAAGTGCCATGCAGGCACGCAGAGAAAAACCGGAGGCGCAGAAAACGTGGGACGCGCGATTTAGGCGGCGAATGTGATGCGGTCGAAATAGGCGCAAAATCACATACGAATTCGTACGGATACGTACCGTACAGTACTGTACGGTTCGTACTGTACGAACCAATCTGTACCATGTACAAAGGCAACTATGAAGAGAAGGTCCATACTATGCTGTCTCATGTTGCATTACCTCATGGATTTTGGGCAGAGGCTGTTATGACAGCTGTACACTTGATAAATTGGTCACCGAATAGATCTTTGGGAGAGTCTTCCTCAAGAAATGTGGTCGGGTAAGCCACCATCTTATGCACACTTGAGAGTGTTTGGCTATGAGGCTTTTGTGCATATGCGCAAAGAAAAATGCAGGAAATTGGTACCAAAGTCTTGTAAATGCATTTTTCTAGTATATGGTGATGAGGGTGAAATGGGGTATAGATTATGGGATCTTGAGAAAAGGAAAATTGTATGCAGCAATAATGTTATCTTTTGGGAAGATCGCATGCATAAACAACCTGAAAAGTCTGAGAAAGTTAGAAGGGTTGTGTTCCGAGAAGAGATACTTGTAGGATAGCAAAGAGTGCTCGTTGCACAGCAAGAAATACTTGCTGTAAATGACCCTAGAAGTGTAAGGAATGATGCTGAAATTGATTAGCAAGAAGTTGTCCATGATATATCACAATTTCAGCAAGAAAATGTGCCATTAGAAGAGTTGGAACAAGTAGGATAGCATACTGAACCATTTGAATAGCAAGCTTTAATGCAGATTTGTAGGCTGAAGAGCTAGCAAACACTGATTATTGGGTCTGTAGGTCAACCAAAAATACCAAACAGCTAGATAGGTTTGTTTGTGGTGCAAATTATGTTGCTGATTATGTTATGTTGATAGATTGTGGTGAAACGTCATGCTTCAAGAAAGCAATGGACAAAGAGGACAACAAGAAATGACGTAAAGCTATAATGTCAAAGATAAAATCTCTAAAGAAGAATGATACTTATATACCAAGAGTGAATGGTATCATAAGTTTGATACATTCATGCTATTTCAAGGATTCAAAAGTAGTCAAGTGAATCATTGCTTATATACCAAGATAACAATAGATGATAGCCTTATTATGTTGGTTTTGTATGTGGATGACATGTTGATTGGTGGTAGGGATGTTCATGCTTTGAATACATTGAAGTAGAATCTACATAGCAATTTTGACATGAAGAATCTTGGTGAGGCAAATCACATTCTTGGCATGCATGTACTTAGGGACAGATGGACAGAGGTCTTCTTTAGCTGTCACAGTAGGAGTATGTATCCAAGATTTTGCAGCATTTCAATATGGGGGAGGGGAAGCAATGGGGGTACCATTGCCTCCATATGTGAAACTTAGTGCAAATGACAACTCTACATCTGATGATGAAAATAATGAAATTGCAAGATTCCGTATGCTTTAGCTATGGGTAGCTTGATGTATGCTATGATTGCTACATGTCCTAACATAGTATTTGTGGTGGGAGTGGTTAGCAGATATCTTAAGGGCACAAAGGATTTGTGCATCTGCTTTGGAAAGCAGAAGGCATCTATCATTGGATTTATGGATGTAGACTATGCTAACTATAGGAAGTCTACTTCATGGTATATATTGACCTTCACAAGGGGGAGCGATTTCTTGGATTTGTAGGCTACAAAAGCGTGTTGCATTGTCTACTACAGAGGCAAAGTATGTGGCTGCCACTAAGGCATTTAAGGAGGCTTTATGGCTTTTATGTGTGGTGGGAGAGCTTGGCATTACCGAGACCCCTGTCCTCCATTGTGATAGTTAGAGTGCTATCAAGCTAGCAAGGAACCCTGTCTTTCATGCAAAGATGAAGCACATATAGGTGATGTATTACTTTATCAAGGATGTACTTGACAACAAAAGCATTGAGGTTGTCAAGGTACATACAAATGATAATCCTTCAGATCTTATGAAGGGTTTTCCAACAGAGCGGTTTGCTCTTTCTGACAGATGATGGAAGTTGGATAGTATATGTATTTAACCTTACTTAGTTGATTTTTTTCTTCAACCTTAAGGCATGCTGGCTTTAGGTGGGAGGTAATTGGAAATAAAGGGCCACTATGCCTTTTATACATGTTGGGATGTGAACACATGCTTAGCACTTGTACTTTACATATATCTATCTAAAAACCTAAAAGAGGTACATAACTAATTGTACCCACACATCGTGCATCTTACACTTTGAACTTTCTACTGTTGCTCACACACACACACACACACACACACACACTCTCTCTCTCTCTCTCTCTCTCTCTCTCTCTCTCTCTCTCTCTCTCTCTCTCTCTCTCTGTGTGCCATTGCCATTGCTAAACCTCGCATCTCCAGTGTGTATACACCACTTAAAAAAAAAACAAAAAAGGCAAGCTAAATGAAAGAAGCTGTGCAATGAGTGTACATGTATGAGTGAATATAGTAAAAAACAAAAGAAGAAAAACCTAAGAACAAAGTAACCTATGGGCTTGATACATAATCCTAAGGAACTAAAAGGTCTAGAGGATGCTAGCCTAGGTACCTAGGGAGATGCTGGCCCCAGGATATAGCTATCATTGCGTTCTTCCATGAGCAGATCTTTGCCAATGACACATGAGGAGGTGGGAAAGTGGTCCTAGATGGAGATGTAGGAAGAGACCTCGGAATAGATGTAAAGAGTGCTATGGGAGAGGAGCCAATAGACCAATTAGTTAATTTTGTCAGGAGTAGTGAAAGACATGGGCTACTAAGGTTGTTCATTTGCCACATATACAATGGCAATTGTGCCAGGAGAAGCATACGGGGTAGAAATAGAAGGCATAGTTTAGGTAGATGGTCCAATAGGAGTGGAGGCAGTTGCAGTAGTGTGCTATTGTTTCTTAGGTATGAGACCTTGTGCCTTAGTATGACACTCCTTGTCCACATGGCCAAATCTTTGGTAATGTGTGCGAAACCTATTCTTATTAGGGAGTTGTTGCCAGATGGGTTTAGTTTCTTTGATTCTGTGGAAAGAAGGGGTGTTACCCTTGTTTTGAGTTGCCTTTGCATCTTAAGAGTTTTTGCCATCTTCGGTTTTCCCTCCTGAGGAAGAGGTAACCAGATGCCTCTTTGAATAAGAATGTGGGGAGGACTTCATGTGGACTTGATCATGTAGTCTCGCGTAACATAAGAACTAACATTCAAACTCATAGAAGATTGGCAATTGGGATAACAAGATGATATGCTAGATAAATTTGAAATACTTTTTAGGAAGCTTGTTAAAAAAGAATGTAACTTGATTATCATTTGACTTTGGTGAGCTAGTAGTGGCAAACTCAATGAGTAACTAGCTATGTTCGGCTAACTTGTCTTTAAGATCATTCCCTTCCTTAAGGGTCATGAAGCTCAAAGTGGAGATTGATATGTTGAGTGCGATCTCGCATCACATAGTTGTTCATGAGATGACTCCAACGCTCAGATGTGAGGGGAAAATGTTGTAATTGAGAGTGAAACTCAAGAAGCAATCCATGCATTAACTCAACATTGGTTGCCACATTGCAGGCTCTCCATTGATGGATGTGATCAAGGTGAGCCAATCGAGGGTCTGGTATAGGGTCTAGACCAATGACTAGGTTTCAAAGACCTTGAGATTCAAGCACTTGTTGCATAAAGTTTAACAAAATGGTAAAATTCGACCCATTAAATAAGTCTTATTTGTAAAGGCATTCTTGGCTGTAGCGACAAGCGTGTTAGTGCTGTAGAATGAGACAAGGTGGGTAGGGTGGAGGAGTAGAGTACACTTGGAAATTAATCCAAGAGTGGCCACTATGCATGCATGAAGTGTGCAATGGATCCAAAAGTGGGAATGGATTGCTGGCTAGGCATGGGTATGGTAACTACATGAGTAGCCCATTGAGGAGGGATAGGGATGGGGTAGAGGATGGGAATCCTTGTATGGGAGTGACCCATGAAGTGTGTCATGGGGACGCTGAATTTTGAGATACTGTAATCTTACCAATAACATTTGATTAAGATATTGATCAAATATGCAAGGTTGTTTAGAACATGTGATGCACATGGCACTTATTTCATGGTAATAGACCAAGGACTTCGAGGATGTAGTGGGTGTCAAAGACAAAAGTTATAATAAGTTATGCTTGACAAATACTAGGTGGTACCTATTGTCAGATTTTTGACCTAGATTAATTTATTGGCCACTAATGTCAGTGGTGACATTAGAGAATAGAAGCTAATTAATTAATGGCCGGTCTAAGGGTTAATAAGTGCTTAGGGATACTTGGAAGATAAGTTGGCCTAGCCAATTTAATTATTGGTTGGTGTAAAGGGAGGTGAGCCCTGAAGTGGAAGCACGGAGCGGAAGCAAGAGCTATGGTGGAGAGAGAAAGAGAATGTGGGAACTCCAATAGTCAATGTGTGACCGCCCTTCCCATTATCCAAATGTCATTGAAAGAATAAAGAATGAAGTGACACTGATGGGCACCTACCACTTGTAGTGTACAAGTGTGTAGGTATGTGGATGCTGTCAATGTAACTAATACACAGCAGCTAGGCACAAGTGCCTTTATCCCCAATAATCAGCCACTTAAAGGCACCTTTACCCCCAACAATCAGCAAGGTACATCGAAGAAAGAGCCAATACAATAACATGATTTTCCAAATGTGGGTAGTCTGTATATGCAAATGATGCTAGTGGGGCAATTGATGCATAGCAAGGCCAACTTGGAAGTACCAATCTAATGCTTTTTGGATAGTAGGGTATGCATGCAATGAAGGGGCAGCCAGGGTACTTTGGTGGTGGCACTAGTTTCCATGCCATGGTGACTCAGGGACCACATATGGGGATGTATGATACAACTCCTTATCATATACAATAACCAATGCATAGTGTGCAAGGCCCAGTCTGTCCTTGTATAGCCAGTAATATGCATAATCCCATGTATAATAATGTTGGCATGATGTTGGGGCATAAAGTGGCAGTTTTAGCAAGATTTTGGCCATGTGGCATGGTTAGATAACAATGGCCAATGTTGTGACTGTGATGCCTTATGGAAATTTCAATGCAGTATGCTTTTCCTTCGGCGCAATGCAGTGCAATCGAGGATGATTGTGTGGAGAAACCCTTCACTTGCAATTTGTGTTTTGTGTTTTGTGTTTTGCGTTTAGGGTTTCACAGTGGACAACCCCAAAAAGGGGTTGGGCGCCCACAGTGGGGCACCACCCTAGATAGCCGACGCCCTCCCTTCGAGCGCCATCCTAGATAGTCTCTTGTCTATTTGCCTTTGTCACTCATTCTTCATGGCTGATTCATTTAGTCCGTCACCTCTTCTCTCTAGCCTCCCCATTGCCCTCACACTCCTTCAGGAGGACATTGTGGCTTGTAGTTTGTGGTTGTCTTCATTATCTTCCTTGTGCTATAGATGTTTCCTTGTATCACATTCACTCCATGATTCAGATCTTCATCATTCCATTCATTAGAGTTTCTTCTTTCTTCTCCTCTCTACTTAAGTGTTTGCCAAGTTCACTCTGTGTTTCTTCTTGCAAACCCGATTGTCTTGCG
Organism: Lygodium microphyllum; assembly: GCF_053477565.2. NCBI lineage: Eukaryota > Viridiplantae > Streptophyta > Polypodiopsida > Schizaeales > Lygodiaceae > Lygodium > Lygodium microphyllum. The sequence continues at coordinate 83,393,294 of NC_141162.1, forward strand.
GGTACGTCATCTTTTGACATGGTATTAGAGCAGGATTTGCTCAAATAGCGGCAAAGATCCTCCACTTTTGTGATGGCAAAGACTGGTGGTGGTTTGGGCATCCACTTTTCTTATTCCGCTGCATCAACACGTTACATGGCGGTGGCTTTCCCTTGCACCTGCTGTTTCAGCTTCCTGATAGTTGGTGGCTCCTCCATGCTGTTGGCACCTCGACCAATCTGGTGGTGGCTGTTCTGTGCAACCTGGTAGCTCTTTTTGACCAGTTGGAACTTGTATTTTTAGTTGGCAGTTCCTCCTTCTCAACCAAATCACACTTGTTAGCATTAAGGGGACTTTAGATTCAATTAGCTAAGTAGATTGCCACCTCTTGGACAATCTACTGTTGGACATGAAGCCAGTCTTAGGAATAAAGAAATTCTAAATCACTTATCAATGTCTTCGCATGAATTCAATTTTTACTCGAGTAGGATTAATTCCTTCATGTGAAATTGTTTTCCCCTTAAATAGGCTACTATTTTTTTACTTAAATATGCTACTATTTTTTTTCCTTAAATAGGTTAAATTACTTAATGGATTACCTCGTCATTGTTAATGATATTCTTTTGCAAGATTTGTTTTAACATTTGTAGTAGACAATATTGGACAACAAAAGCATATCCACCTTGACAAAGAGGGAAGGCATGTTCCCTATGATCATAAATAGAGAATTATGCTACCTCTCCACCATTCAGATCTTCATCATTCCGTTCATTAGAGTTTTTTCTCTTCTCCTCATCTCTTCTCAGTGTTTGCCAAGTTCACTTTGTGTTTCTCCTTGCAAAACCTATTGTCTCGCTAGTACCTCGTCTTTTGTCAGACTACATGGATTTCAAGGGGGAGATCTATCTCGAGGAGATGAAATTTTGAGATACTCTAATCTTGCCGGTAACATTTGTGTAAGGTAATTTAGCCCATGTGATGCACATGGTAGTTATTTCATGGTTCAAGGACCTCGAGGAGACAATAAGTATCAGAGTTAAAAGTTGTAATAAGTTATGCTTGACAAGTACTAGGTGGTACTTCATGTTTGATTTTGATCGAGACCAATTTGTTGGCCACTAATGTCAGTGGTGGTAACATTAGAGACTAGATGTTAATTAATTAATTAATGCCAGTCTAAGGGTCAATAAGTACTTAGGGATACTTGGAAGACAAATTGACTTGGCCAATTTAATTATTGGCTAATGGAATGAATTTTTCGAGTACTAGAATAATTATTAAATGAATTTTCAAAATTAATATTCTAAATATTAATTTAATGAGCTGAATAATGCTGAAAAATGGAATTAGAAGGTTATCATTTGGCAAAACTTGCCCATGCAAGTGGAAAAAACGTTTTTGGATGTTGGTGGAAGTCTATTGCAGCCATTGTGAGAGAGGAGGTTGTTAGAGAGCAAGGAGATATTGCTGATGTGATTTGTAGCCACCATGGACCAATCCTACAGCAAGTAATAGAAATTTCCATCCCTCCAAGAGCAACTGACAGCAGCCAAGGTCCTTCTGGTGCAGGTGGCAGTATACAAGAAGGGGTATCAATATTTCTTGTGGTCCTAAGCTATAGGTGATAGCTTCCATGGCTGTTTGAGCAGGGTAGTAGTAGCTCTCCAACATTTCTCATGATGTGAAATTTCTCTCTCTATAACATTCTCTCTTATCCCCTAGCCATCTCTTAAGTTATCTCAGCATTTTCTAGCAGTTTGAGCTATCAGAGGAAGAGATTTATCTCAAATTTTTGTTGTAAACCTAATTTATAGCAGAAATTAGGGTTTTGACAGTGGTATTCAGATACTGCTCAGAATTGAGGGCCTAGGACTTGAATTTGAGCAGCTGAAATTAAGGTTTTTTAGAGAGATTCAAGAGGCTAGCCAAGCAATGTCAGATTTGGGGCTGAATTTGTCTTTCAAGGAGCAGATTGAAGACCAATCCCCAAGCAAACCAAGGGGTAAATCAGTTTGGAGGCTTATTAGTTAGTTGTGATGGCAAGAGGCACTTGGATTAGCGGAGGAGATCGAAGGATCTTAGTTGTACTTCTTCCATTTGCAATATAAGATAAAGAAATACTGCAAGGGTGCCAATTTTGGGACCAAATAGGGTGCCCATTGTCCAAGATTAAAATAGTAAAATATGCAAAGCTTCAAGAACAGGAGAAGAAGAACTCTTTTGGAAAAGTAATCTCAGTTTAAACTATCTCCAAGTCCTTTGAGCCTTCATCAACCAAGAACCCTAAAATTTTACCTCAAAGTTAGTGGCGAGTTGCTAAAGTTGGTCTAAGTACCTCCAACTTGTCTATGGCTTTTGTGGGATCTCTAAAATCAGCCTTCCGTTCGTGGATGGGTGGTAAATCCCTGATTACAACTTAATTACAGCAGCTAACAATAAATGCAAATCTGAAAATACAAATTTACCTACTGATCTTGAACAATGCACACTTGATTGGCCTCAAAATTGGCTCCCCTTTTGGTATTTCTTTAGCTTTATTGAAGAAAAAGTTGATTTAGAATGGGATTCTCCTGATCCCCTTCTCAATCCAAAGTCCCCTTGCTGTCCAAAGGGACCAACAAGTCTTCAATCTGATTTGCCCCTTGATTCGGGCACTTAATTGGCCTTCACCCACCTCATAGATGATGGAAATGCCCCAAATTCAATGGTTGGCTAGTTCTCCACTAGAATTTAGCCGAAATTCACCTTTAGCCTTGAAAAATCCAAGTCTTGGAGCTTTCAATTTCTGGCACGCTTTCGGAGGCTGTTGCTAAGCCCTAATTTCTGCTGCAAATTAGGGTTTACAGCAGAGAAATCTGAAATTTCTCAGCCTTTGGTGATCTCAATGCTGCAGTCTGGGGAGCAAGACTGTAGAAAGGCTAGGAGATGAGAGAGAATGCTGAGGAGGAAGAAAATTCGGACTTTCTTTGCGAAGAACTGAAGAAAATCTGTCGTTTACTACTGTTGCATGTCTCAACAACTTGTAGATGCAAAGAACTGAAGAAAATCAGTGATTTGTTGTTGTTGCCCATTCTCAACAGCCTGTAGATGTCACTTGTTGTTGATTGGTCTTCTCCTCCCCCTGGCTACCTCAGAAGGTCCTCAAATGGCTGCAAATCAGACCAACAGCAGCTCCTCCCTCTCTCTTGCAGGTTGAATATTCTAAAAATGCCTCTAAAGACGTTTTTTAGTCTTGCATGGGCATTTTTGACAAGTTGCAGCCTTCCCAAATGGTTTTTCCAGCATTATCCATAATTAAATATTAATTTTCAGTCTTTAAATATTGAAAATTAATCTAATAATTATTTCGGTGCCCTAAAAAATAATCTGACTAGCCAATAATAAAATTGGCTAGGCATCTTCCATTCCTGAGTGTCTCTGCATCATCTTTGACCATCAGATTGGCGTTAGTTACCATTAAATGCCACTTCTCTAGTGTCACTAACCGACACTTATGGCCAAATGAATGACCTAGGCCAACAACTAGCACTAGATACCACCAAGTATCTGTGCGGCATAACTTATAGCAACTTTTGCCTTTGGCATCCCATGATTTCCTGGAGTCCCGGGCTCGTAAATTTACTCTAACCCCAATTACACCTCACATGTGCAACATTTACTTAACCATGTGATTGAAAATTAATCCACATGTTAAGTGAGGTTTCAAAAATACATGTCCTCGTGATAATCTCCAAGAAAGGTTGCCAACACTCTGTGGTATCCCATCACCGCTCTCTACAGTTGTTGTCCTTGCTGTAGCTATTTGACTAGGGTTTTTTTTTTTTGGGATAAAATGTTTAGTTTACGTGAATTTTATGCTTGTTGTAATTAGTGCTTAATCAGGTAATTTACCACCTTATCTGAGGAAGGCTGGTTTTAGTGTGCGACGATGCAATGTTAGTAGAGGATGGAAATTCTTATGTTTGAGAGATTGATGGAAGTGAGTGTTTGGTGGTAGTGACAGGGATACCCATCACAAGTGTCACAAGGTAAAAGGATGTGCTCTCTTGTGGATATGTGAAAGGCACAATGTTAAATGTGGAGTTTCCCTTCACGATGTACCAAGGTGCAAAGTGGTATTCACTTGAGGATAGGTGACATGCGGTGTAGAGAAAGCAAAGGAACTAGGAGCAGAGATGGAAGACCAAACTCCCAATGTATTAGATGCAGAAGTGGAGTGCAATCCTAAATTATTGAATGCAAGAGAAAGAGATTCGGAAAATGAGTGTGGGACGGGAGAGTAATGTGAAAGAGTAGTGCCAACTCCATGCTTAGAAGAAATTGAATGTACAGTTCAAGGTATTTCTATAGCTGTCTATCTACGTCTAGAGCCTCCTTGATTAAAATTGACATATTGAAAATTATCCAATTTTTGCACCCCAAAAAGAGAAACAGGGAAGGGTTTATATTCATATGACTCAAAAGGGGTTATATGAATTTGATATTGGGCGTGGTTGAGATGAAAAAGATGGTTTTCCAGCTGTCCCAAATGCCATATGCTCTTCTTGATTGGAGAGGTGGCTAGCCTCACCAATTGGTCTAGATGTGTAGGAAAGCTGGGAGGAGGGATGTAATTGTCTTGAAGCTTGGAAAAGGAGAAGAAAGTGAAGATGGAGGTGAAACATCGTCTTTCTCACGAAGTCCATAGTACTTTCAAAGGTCCTCCAATGATAGGGAAGCTTGATAAGACATAGTAGAATCTTGAGAATGAGTATGAGACATTGTGAAATGGTTAAGTGTCATCCTTGTATCTTGGCCAAAACCAAGCCTCCACAATACCATAGGATTCTCTTTAAAAGAGCACTGGCTTTGTTATTATGTGAAGATATGTTAGGGTTTGTGTAGAGAAATCACATAATGTATGATCACGACTAAAACACACTAACTTAAGACAATAACATACTAAATACAAAACTCAAAACTCAAACTCAAAATATAAAAACAAAAACACAAGTAGAGAGAGAAGAGAACTTTGAAGTAAATGAATCAATGTTGTAGATGAATGGAAGAGTGTACAAAATGCTCAAGGGCAGAGCATGAATGATGTTGACGAGTGATGTCCAGTGGAGAGTCAAGACTAACCTCGAGTGCTATAACCGCTAGTTGAAGTTGTTAGAGTACTAAATGTGGAGGGGCACCGAGCTAATCACCAAAATGCAAGTGTCTAGAAGTTGAAATCTAGTGAATGCAATAGTGTACCACCTTGACAAGTTGAGAATTGATCACATGAGGTAGAGAATTGTCAGATGATAGTAGGAGAGGTGTGTGCTGATATAGGCTGCTAGATAGCAAAAATGCAGGTAATGTAGCAGTTAGTTGGTGGGAGAGACGACAACAGCCTATCACTTGGCACAAAATGCTGAAAATGCAAGTTGATCAAGTGCTATGATGATGTAGCAGATAAGACCTCTAGATAGCAGGGGGATGGCTGAAAATAGGCCATTTGGGGCTAGATGGTGATGGGCTGCAGTTGGTGATGGTTGGGCGGTAGATGATAGGTGGTTGATGGCTGAAATGTGCACATAATATAGTGAGAAACCTGCACAAAAGGATGGGTTAAATGGTTGGTAGCTTGTCTATTTATAGATGCAAAAGGATCCTCCCAAATTAGGGTTTTACTTATGGGACACAAAAACTCTCTAAGAAATGTGCATCGTTTAATGAAACTTTTGGTAATTTACATGTTTTGGGGCTGTTTTAGAGAGCTAATTAGTTGTAATGCATTTTTAGGTCAATGTGTGTATGTGAGAGAGAGAGCACTCTTTGTTGGGTAGGCTAGTTGAGGAAGGGGAGATATCTCTTCCTAGTGGTCCTCAGCTTTTGGGTCAATATTTGGCAAATGATTCCTTTATGTTTCTTAAGGCTGATTGGACCAATTGAATCAGGCAAGGCTATTTCGAGTTTGTTTGATTTAGGTTTGGGCCTTCATATCAATGCTTAGAAATCTACATTGATTTCTTGTACGGAGATTGATTTGCACGTATTGGGTTGGCATGGAGAATTGAGAGATGTTTTTGAAGTCAAAATTACCTTGCACTCATGATTCCCATTAGCAAGGATGTAGCTCCTTGGGCCTTGTTTGATTGAAATTTGGATGTTTGCTGAGTTCATGGCAAGTTTATACGTTGGAAATCTTAGGCTGGCCTCTTCATGTGCAGTTGAAAGTGGCTTAATCTATCACGATCAGTATGGTCTCTTATTTTTTACCCTTGCTTCCTTGGACCAAGAAGTCTCTCTTGGAATTGGTGCGGTCCATCCGCTTTATGTTGTGGAAAAAGAAAGGGAATCATTTAGGTGAGGTGTGGATATCTTGGCAGCATGTTACTACTTCAAAAGGGTCGGGGGGAGCTGCTTTGGTGGATGTCAATCTCCATATGATAGCTCTAAGAATGGTGCTCTTGTAGGCCCTATGTGTGTGGAGTTATCCTTGGATTGATGTTGCAAAATTATTCATAGAGATTGGTATCTCCCATGGTCACACGGTTATCCCATTTTCTTGGTGGGATGTGTTGAATTCTACGCAACCTCTTATAATTTCAGAATCCTTTCTTCTTACTCATTTGATTGGCTCATGGTAGGAGATTCTGTGCATTACAGTTTGGTGGCCTCCTAATCTTCGAAAGGAGGCTAATTCCTTACAAGTAGAAGTGGTGGCCATTTTTGGTTTGCTGGATTGGATAGATAAAGAATTACAACAAGATAAGTCTAATCGAATGGCTAGATTGGGGTTGTAGATGGTACGTGATGGTGTCATTCTTGGGCAGTCCTGTCTCTATTATTTCCATTGCATATGCCAATACTTTTAGGTGCCTAGAAGCTCGATCTTGCAAGAGTAGTTTTGGCAATATATTGCATTGCTTGCTTTTCGACCTTCTTTCCCTTGGTAGGATTGGACGTTTGTGAAAGCCAACGATTTCTAGAAAAGGTTAGCTAATTAGATCTACCATAAGATAGTAGAGGATAAGAGATGGGTCACTAAGAAAGCCAATAAAGTTTGGCATGTTTAGGATAGTAGAGGGAAGTGGTGGGACATATTTCTTCAATTGTGGTGGTCCAAGATTTCTTATTAGGGGAAAGTTTTCATATGGAAGCTGGTTATTGGGGGTCTTCCCATTGGGGATACGCCACGTGCTTACAAGATCTCCGATGGCCATTGTATCTTTTGCATTGCATATGATAAGACCTTGATTCATCTCTTGATCTCTTGCCCTATTGCAATATAGATTTGGAGTTTTGTTTCTTGTGTGTGGACGTCTATGACTTAGTAGAGTGGACACCCATCTGTTCTTGGATCATTGGCAAGTTGCCTTTTTTGTCCAGTTTGCAGTCATCATCCCTGGCTCTTCCATTTTCTCAGATGGACAGCTCTTTGGCACATTGGATGCACCCATAATGCTTTCAGTTTTGATTCGGCCTTGAGTATCGGTGGTCATGTGGCCCGTGTTCAAGGATTACTGCTATGGTAGATATCTTCCATGGTTTCGATGGACTTGGTCCTTCTTGATGTGGTTGCTCCTTGGTTGCATATTGTTCTCTCCACACTTTTGTGCTGCCAGTGGCCCATACGATATTAGTTAGCGTGTCGTATTTTGGTGGCCTTTTGATCTTTCTTCATGATTCTCTTTTTTTGTTCTTGTAGCATTATGTTTTTATAGTTTTTTGGCTTCATGAGTGTTTGCTGCCAGTCTTTGATTGTACTTGGATGTCCAGAAGGCCTGATGTAAATATTTCTATACATCAATTCAAACTTCTTAATGGGGGGAAAAGAAGAGAATGAACAGAATTAACTGAGGTTGATGGATCTCATGCCAAGACCTGGACTGGAACATTTAAAATGAGAACTACTATCTTTTGAGTGTGGGCTGGCATAAATAGGTAAAAAGACAGAAATTGACAGACTAGCATACATGTCCTTATCTAAATGTCGGGTCAGACCATCTTGGGTCAAAAATAGCAACAAGAGCCTAAATAAAAAAACCCAACCAATGAGCTGAGGACCTACAATAAGACATGTGAAATGGAAGAGGGGTACATAGGGACATACTCCAATTTGAGAGTTGCCAGCTCAATCTATGTATGAAGGTGGTAATGAAGTTTGAACCCTGATGTGCTTGGTCCTTTCCAATGGAAGACTAGGTTCTGAGCCAATGCAATGGCACACTAGCATTGAACTAAATGACGGTGGTGTAGAAATATCATTGTAAAGCACTTCTACAGGGGGAGAAAGATCCCATGCACATCCTGTGCATGCGACTTTTTCAGAGTTGCATATCACAAGTTCCAACCCTTATAGCACCCACCCAATCTCACACACAATAGGTCATCATCAGGAGTGTTATCTAAGAAGAGAAGAGGACAGATCAGAGCCATCATCCCTTCTTATAGGAAATCCTTGCTGTGAGACACCTTAGCCTCTCTACTTGGAGTATTTGTACAGCATTTACCATTGATGATATTGTGTTGAACAGATACTGCCCAGGCTTGCACCTTTGGTTAGTAGGACTACATCCCATACGAGGTGCATACTTTCTTCTTTCCTTAGCTACCATATGATAAAAGAGCATTTTCAGTTGTATTACGTTCAGGTCTCATATAAGGCAGTTTGGCCTTTTGCAGTTGTTAGTATATCTTCCATACTCTTTCATTCATTCTATTGTCTCTCTGGCCGTTGCATGCATGATGTCCTACTTCTTTTTAAGGCAGCGAAAAACAAAGTGGCTAATTATACTATTCGGTATACTGATTTTTATAGATGATATCTTGGCCTAAATGGAGCCACACTGTATTACTGAAGTTCTTAATTTTTTGTGATTCTTTCAAAATATCTGCTTTTAGGTTTTCTTGAATATGAGAAGAGGCACTGGAATGTCTTCTCTCACATCCCCTGCACCAGATTAGCCTGTACAAAGAGCTGATTATGAGTTGTGGCATGTGCAGAGTTGTGTTCACTAACCAGGTGGGAAAAATTTCACTGGATTGGGCTCTAGGTGCATTGATCGTAAAGATGAAGGAAGATGGCGTTCCTGAAACTTCAGCAGATTTGCTGGAGGACTACAGAACCATTTTTTCATTTTTGACTGTATCATTCTTCCTTGGTCTCGCAATTGTTGTTTTTTATTGGTGGCGAAGACCAAACACTAAGACTATTTTTGATTTGGAAAAAGGTCGATACATCACAACTGTTTCTCGGACACAAAAATAGAAGTCAGGTAATTTCTTAGCATCTTCATAAACTTCTCTACCAAAGTGATACTTCACCCTTCACTCTTCTATGTGAAAGAAAGTTGACTATGACATGTCTATTTAACAGAAATTAAACTACAGAGCATGTAATGGTGGGAGTGCCATCTGCTTCCTTAAGGCCCTGTGTTGGTTGTACGACACAGGGAACATGAAGGCTCTCTGGAAGCCTCAACTTCAACCTGTCACATGCATTTTTGCTCAGTCAACTTCAGTTTTTCCTGGCTAAAGTGGGAGCAGTGAAGTTACCAAAGCAAGTTATCGCTAGCTTGCGATGAAAAGGAGCAAAATGTTTCTCAGAGAGAGAACATGGGATGGTGAAGATCAGTGTTGTATGGACTACATTGTCCCAGACATGGTATAGATGCCATGCAGGAAATGGCAGCTACTGAGACTGGTACATGGGATGGTGAAGATCAGTGTTGTATGGACTACATTGTCCCAGACATGGTATAGATGACATGCAGGAAATGCCAGCTACTGAGACTGGTACATTGTATCACATTTTTGTAAACTTCAAACCAAGTTTTGCAAATGGAGCAAGAGATTCATAAAGAGCCCTTCGTAATTCTTTAATATCCTCAAATCCCCAAAGGAAGCTTGCACACACATGCACATCACACATATGTGCGCATGCATACTCACTTCTGCATGAGGCCAGAGTTCATTATCTTGACTTCATTACCTCAAATGTGCACAAGGAGAGATGCATATCCACACACACACAAAATGAATCACAATATATTTTTGTAGAATCGAATGAATGATGTGGATAAGACTTGTACACAACTCCATTGCACTCCTAAGTAAGGTGATCAAGCTCACTATGTAGAACCTGTAACCTGTAAGCAAACAAAATAAAATTCAGTGGAATCATGAACAATTGCAGCTTGCGATTACAAACATTCAGGGTTAGTAAATCAATGACTAACATATGAGGAAGAATGAAATCTTTCAGCAAATTGATGACTAAGGTTTGCTTGGCCAAAATGCAGTCCTCGTGTTGTTGGTTTATTTCTTAGTTTTCTGGTTTACCATTCTATTGTTCTAGAGCAATTCAAGCAGTGGGCCAAACTTTTCTTGTAGGATTTACTTGTTAAATAACTTCTCGATACACCTCACAAAGCTTTGAAGCAGCCATTGCTAATGACACATGGTGTTTTTTGCATACCACATGATGCTTATTCTTGATTAGTCTAGCAAAATAGAGAATGGCATGAAACTTTATATAATGAATTAGAATGCTCTAGCTAGGAGTCACACTTAATACAAATCTAAAAGAAGCAAAGAGAGGTTGGTTACCCCATAAGTCCAAATGTCATTACGGCATGTAGCAAGATTCCTAAGGATTATGCAATGCATATAAGGTGAGTAAGCCTAACATAATTCAAGCATATGAGCCTAGGAAGTGGATCCCTAATGTGGCCCCTAGCCCATGCCCTAATGACCCTAAATGACCTTAAGACCTAAAAGTGGTTCACTACAACGTCCTTTCTCTAAATATGTTTGAGATTTGTAAAATACAAATGGTGTTTAGTAGGAAAAATACAAAAAGACAACAATTACGAATCAAGCATGGCTGAAGTAGTGATGGGTCCACTTAAACACTTGTGATGGAGATGTTCCCCTCTTAGGTCTCATGAAAATTTGGCATCTTGCTCGAAGTCAATGGGGCTATCGAGTAGGTCAAAAACTATTGGACCATGTGGGGTAGTGCCCATTTCTCTTGGATGCCAAGTTGTGGACGAGTCCCTAAATCTCAAGATGGATTTGTTGCTACCTTGGTCCACAATTGTAGTGCATACAATTAGGGTGCCTTGAGCTCTCATTTGGACTCAAATGCTATGAATGTCATCTCGATGTGATTCATAAGTATTAACATCATCGAACAATGGCTCATCATCCCTTGGGTGTGACAACTCGATTTCTTGGAGATTTGTAATTATAGGCCTAAATTGGCACAACATATGGTGTAGACAAGTGTGATGTCTTTGCTTTAAGTATTCTATAGTACTCCCAATATTGAAAACTAGTACATAATACTAGCATGATTATTTATTTGCATGTGATGTACCGTTATCACCTTTGCACTCTAATGAACTTGAGAGGATAAAAAGTCCCTATCATATACACATTTGGTCTAGTGTAGATAAAAGCATCTAGTCTACACATGTAGATACTATTCAACCTCTTCTCTCTCATTCTCTCTATGGTTTCCATCATTCCATGCTCTATGCTAATGCCTTGAACTCTCCATGAAATTTGTATGATAGTTAAGGTGGGATATATGTTGAAGGGTTGGTACCTCAAGCTCATAGCCTCTTATGATGCCCATATCCAAGTGTCTCTAAGTGCATATCTTACTACTCGCTCATGTTGTCAAGTAGACTCCTTTGCATACATATCCCCATGCGCTTGAACTACAACATAGTGTCTAAATAGAAGCATGGTCATTATAACCTTAAACTCTCCTTAAGTCATCACAATAAGAGTATATGTCTCTATCCATCATGTTTTAGGTCATCTTGAGCACCTATACTATCCACATCTCTCTAGATAGGCATCAAAGTTTTGGATGCTTATGCCACTCTTTATATGCTCCTCATAAGCAATATAGAAAATATATGACTTGGGGTCTCTGGATTCCAATATTTTTCTTCTTCGTCGTTCGATTCTTTACTAGAAGTTTCTAGCATATTCCGATTCCTAATACCCGCCACTATACTCATTATCATAGTCCCTACTTGAGCCATGAACATTGTCCTTCTCATAGGCATAGTACTTTAAGCTGTAAGATCACATTAAATCATACTCATCAAATTGGGGCTATCATCTACATAATCTTTGCCATATCCACCATCTAGCTCTTCCCTTGCACATACCTAGAGAAAGTGCCATGCCAATCTCTCTAATCCATACATGAATTATGGGTTCGGTTCTCACAAAATAATACATCCATAATAACTTGATGTCTATGAAGTTTTTTTAAAAATCCAAAAGTAATCACTAAAGTGTTTCAAAAATAGTAATCCACCATAAAATAAATCTAACACTTGTGCTTTCACTTTGCTTTGACATTCTTTGACTTTACCTTTACAAAATATTATTAACAATCTAATATAAGGATCATGATGAGCCCAAGAAAAGGACATAACATCTATACATTGGAAAAAAGCCTAAAATGTGAGTCAACGAATAAAAAATTGAAAATTGGATAGAATATATTATTCTTGTATGTGTCAACTATAAGAGTCCAACTTCGAGAGCTCTTATTTTTGCTTCCATCTTATCTAGTGGAGCATGTCGCAAGAGTGAGAGAGTGCGAGAGCGAGGCAAAGTGTATGCGGGACCATTGGAAAAGCTCTTCTCCAACTACTATGCTATTCTTTTCTTCTTCTTTTTATCCATTGATGTGACCCAACTTTCAATTTTACTAAGACTACTTATGTTAAATGGGATGGAGGGAATCTAGGGGTGCATCCTCCTATTTACGAAGGTGGAATCACACTTGTAGGCTACCATTTGGGGGTCGCAATATTTTTACCTCATGTTCTATTTAATGACACTTAATAAATGGAATGTTGTCTGTGTTGTATTAATCTCTCTCTCCCCCCCCCCTCTCTCTCTCTCTCTCTCTCTCTCTCTCTCTCTCTCTCTATTTGTCTTGCATAAAGATCAAAGTATTCGATCAATATGCAAGACAAAGTGATGACTTTGATCTTGATTTACTAGTTGCATCCTAAGGAGGAAACCTCATTGAGTAATCTAAAGTGTAAGGTAACCATAATTTTGAAGGGTAATTCATTCAAGTGGTGGAGATCACTTCTTATGCAAGGTAGAACACTGTTAACATTGGTACAATTTAAGCAAGTGTTCGCATTTGCGTGGTTGATAGTGAACTTCGAAGTTGATGTAATTTTTTCTTGGCATAAGTTGGATGCTTCTCAATGCAAAAACTTGGAGTAATACAATAAAATATTTTAGGAGGCATTGCTGCTCGCCACTTGCTAGAAAATAGAGAGGAAGTATTGTTGTGGGCTCCCTAGAGAAATTCAGGACTTTTGCATTGACGAACATGTCTTCATTAATTAAAATTACATGTGTAACAAATGTGTTGCTATGAGCTAAGTCTGCTACCTTCAAAGGAACGATGAGAAACCCAAAAAGAAATCTTCTAAGGTCGAGAAACCCTTTGATTGAGGCTATTCTACTTTCAATCACATGATGGATATAATTTTTAGAAAACATAGAGCATTTGTTGTTGCATTCATTGATGACATTGTTGTTCATTCAAAGAATGAAGAGGCGCATCATAAACACTTTGACATAGTGTTTAACAAGCAGAGAAAACATTGAGTGGTCATACATGATAATAAAAAAACAAGTTTTCTTACATAAGATTCAATTTTTAGGCCACATTATATCAGCTGATGGTATACACATGAATTCTACTAAGATTGAAGCAATTGTATTTGTGGCCACCCTTGAGAAAATGTACATGAGGTCCACAATTTAGCGGGACTTTACTTGTATTATAGATGATACATTTGTCATTTTGCTAAAGTTTATACTTGTCTTACATATGATATATTTGTCATTTTACTAAAATTTATACTCCATTGCATTCTTTGTAAAAGAATATCGTACCCTTTAGATCAAAAGTAGTGGAAATTTCAACATTTGATAAGTTAAAAGAAAAGATGACTAGTGCTTGTGTTGCCATATCTCAAGAAGTCGTTTGTTGTGCAATGTGATGCATGTGCTAATAGGATAGTATTGTTTTGATGCAAGATGGCATGTCTTACATATAAGAGTCATGTTTTCTTTGGTGCAAAGAATAATTTGCAAGTTTATGAGAAAGAATTTCTTGTTGTAACTCATGCATTGTGTACATGCAAACACTATCTGCTTGGGGTAAGAATTGCTTGTTGTAACTCATGCTCTACCTTGAGATGCTTGGGGTAAGAATTGCTTGTTGTAACTCATCCCTTTGAGAGGGCGGAAAGAAAGCTCTACCTATCTTGCACACAAAATATATGATCTTTGAGGCTACCCTAGCAAAGTTAAGGGATGTGGTGTATATGCCAAAATTACCCCCACATTAGAAGATACACAATCATTTTTATGTTAGCTTATTATATCACCAAGCCAGATTGTAACTACATAGTTGGCTTGGAGAATTAGTTTATGCATGTGGCTTGTAAGCCTCATTTGGACAATGTGAGACATACCTTGCAATATCTTAAGGCCACATTAGATTATGGTATGACGCTAACTTGATGGTGCAGTCAAATCTCTTCTTGAATGGATATTAAAAAGTCTCATCAACTTTGAAAATCTTTTGAGGGATAAGAGAGATATTCATTGATGTTAATATCAATAAGTGAGGGTATAGAGATAGTGAGTAATTTGATAAAATGCCACTAGGTTTAGTCAAGTAGAGCCCCAAGAGAAACACAAAAAAAAGGGGGAATCTATTGCAAGAAAATCTATCTTGTATAATCAACAAGCATGTTTTTCATATTTGAATCGACGACAAGAAGAAAAAACCAACACCAATCCTTCCAAATCTTCACGCAACATCATATAACAATTCTTCCACAAATTTATCACAAGAGAACTTTAATACATTCTTTATATTCTTCATCAAAAGAATAGGAGAACACAAAGGAATTCTCCACTTTGAATGGAAATCATCACATAGTATTAATCTTCAATAGTTTTATAATCTTCATAATCTCTCTCTTGATCTCTCACTCATAGATACATTGTTTTGTATGAAAAATTAGTGCTCTCTCTCTCTCTCTCTCTCTCTCTCTCTTTCTCTCTCTCTCCCATACATGCTCTCTCTCAATAGTACATTGGAATAATCAAGAATAATCATCCATAGCCCCTATTTAGCATCAAATAGAATCATGAACCACCATCAATCAACTTCTCAATCACTTGCATCTTCATCTTTAACTCCATGCAAGAAGGATAAAACGCATGTACACCATAGAACATATACAAAACTCACATAGACATAAGACAATGTTGTCTAAATGGAACATTCTCCCAAAAAATAAAGATCAAAGAAAAAGATTTTCATTAAAAGGATCATTATATCTAAGAGAGTGTTCACAGGCTACGTAGGATGAATATATTTTTTCTTGAACTTCATACTCAGCTTGAGACGTTTCAGACTCTTGTTCTCATCCACAAAATGTAGAGGCACATTCTAAAGAAACTGTAAACAACACATCCTTTCCAACAGGATAATAAACCTGGTAGGAAAAGCTTGTGCAAAATAATACAGGACATCCATTTGGGCAATAGTCACACCCTCATTAGAATTAATCATCAAGTTCAAAATACTTTTTCGAGTATTTAGGTGAGACTGCTAATGCATAAAAGCAAGATACCAACAAAAATGAGATGCGAAGCATATCAAAGTATCCTTGGAAGAACAAGCATGTGCTCTAGCAAATTGAAGATAAGAACTAGAACATTGCGCAGAAGTGTTCCAAGAACCAAGAATGATAGGCCAATTAAACATTGGTCCTATCAAAGAATCATTCAATGTCCACTTCTATCGAGGGAGGATATCATTGTTATATTTAGGAGGATCCATAAGTGATTGTGGAGGAATGTTAATATAGTCAAATGGAGATGATAAGGAAATAAGAGGGGAATAGTGAAGAGGTGGGAAAGATAAATCATAAAATGAAGATATTTGAAGGGATAATGATGATTGAAAAGAAGGTAGACATTTTGTTAATAGTATTTTGGGAAGGCTGCAAAAAGCATAAGTGCGGGCTACTATTTTGGATTATGGACATCATCAGAATATCATGGATGTATTATTTTGTGAGATCCGGGCTCAATGCAAATTGTATTTATCACGTGCAGTTGTATTTGTTGCACCCGCAAGCGTTGTGTGGGTTGCGCACATGTATTTATGGTTAGGTTAGGATATGCTTGGTCTATTTAGGCTAAGGTATAAGCATGCTTCAAGGATTGACCGGCCTAGATCCCACTAAGTGGGTAGAACACCTAAGAGAGGGTGCAAACACTAATTCACAGTTGTGTAAACCCTAAACGCAAAAGGGACGCAAATTCTAAACGCAAAATAAAAACCCTAACCCTAATCCTAATTCTTGGTCTATATAAGGGTGGGAGGTCTTAGTTGTCTTTACCCTTTTGGCACGTCCATACTACGGAAGCTCTATCAGTGTGACTACTCAAGCTTTCTATTTTATCTTTTCATTCTATCATCTTACTTCCATTGTGTTGAGAGTGATTAAGAGGGAGAGAGTGAGAGGTATGTTGAGCAAGGGACTGAGGGAAGGTGAAGCTCTTCGTCGTTGTCTTTCTTTTCTCTTTTTCTCTACTAGCTCTTCAACTTGTTGGCATTGGTTGGTGGTGGATGTGAAGGAGCGATGGCATTGGATCGTGTTGATCATGGTCGTGGAACCATCTTCGAGCCTTCGAGTCATCAAATGCAAGAAGGTAAGTTAGGTGAGTTCACTACAACTGAAAGCTAGTCTTGTGTTTTTGCTTTCTTGGGTTGGAGAGAAGAATGCTTGGTTAGTTAGAGCGGAGTGTTGAGAGACAAGGTGAGAGATTGTCATCGAAGTGAGGTGCAGCTTTTGAAACAATAGAAGCCCATCCAAAGTCCTGACTGTTGGTGCGTTTGGCTCAACATATTTCTAAAGGGATTCTGCTATAAAAATAGAAGGAAGAGGTGGGACAATAGGAGTAGGTTCAATAGAAGTAGGTGAGGATATAAGATCAACAATAAATGGGCATGTAGTAAAAATTGGAAATTAAGGGGAAACTATAAGGATAAAAGATAAGAGAGGAAAACTAACTGGATTAGATGTGAGGATGGCAATATACAAGGGTAATCGATAAGAAATTAAGGAATATGATAGGATATCATGAGGATTATATGGATAGATGGAACATCAAAAATCAAAAGCTAAAAGGAAATCTTCAATGAATAAGGGATTGTTAGCAATATGGTTCAACACTTGGGATCTCAATGACTGAATATCTGGCTTATGAAAGACACTTCATCGACAGCGAGGATACATAACATCATCCTCCAAGTGAGGATGCTAAGCATAGCCTCTACACCACAATGTTTAATGATGATAATTCTTCAGCCCATTAACCAAAGTCATTTCAGTAGAAGAAAAATCAGATCTCCTACATAAACATTCATGCCCTCCTCATCAAAGATGTGCAGATCTCCTTGAAGATACATTTTAGATAATAACTAAGCCTCATGAGAGATTAACTCATCAACAAATCTATCAAACATTGCCTTGAGTAAATTTGTAGAACACATGTTTTGCCACCCATCCTCTAGAGGTTCTAAGTCCACATCACTCAAGGAAATGCACAACACAAAGTGCTGTTGTGATGGTGAATCTAGAAGGATGATGGAGGTGACACCAATTCAACATGGTGGACAAAATTTTCATGAAAATAATTCATACACTATTGAAGGCGCTCTACCTTAGCAAAAAACCCACCACACAGTTTAACCTTCTGTTGCAAATGATCTAGCTCTTCCTTAGAAGATAACAAAGAAGACATCACCAAGGCTAGAGGAGGAACAGAAAGAGTAGCAATTTTCTGGTTAAGTTCTTCAATAAATTTCTTTTGCAACTCTATAGTTTCTTGGGAATGCTACAACTGGCCCTCACATATACCAAGCTTAGGAGTTGATTCTATCATTTTCTCAAGAGCTGCACTTTTTACCTCCATCAAAGTTGTAGTTGCAATCATTTGTGTATGGATATCACTCAAAGCAATATTTTTAGAGGCTAAATCCTCTAGAGCTTTGCTAAGTTGACTGGTTAAAGAGTGCATCTTGTCTTGCAATGAGGTATACACTCATGTATAGATTGTGTGAAGACATGAATTCATGGAAGTATCCAAAGTAGATTGAACTTTGGGGATGGGATGTTGGTTGGGTGGGCCATTCTATTATGAACTAAAAATTGGAGAGGAGGTGTAGATAGGATAACAACCAAATGAGAAGAAGCAAAGAAACTACTCACTAGCTTCAATGGAGTAGGAGTATTTGACGGGAATGCAAATTTGTTGCCATTTCTAGGAGTGAGCGTGATTGTCACTTTTGTAGCGATTGAGGAGATTGCTACGTATGGGATCCATCATTGATGAGGATAGAAGGATCCCTAGGAGATGGGGCCATTTGGCACTGCTCAGCCTTGGATTATTGTGCTTGACTGAGAATCAAAACTCCATCGGACAAACCTCACAAACACGTATATATTCAATCAAGTGTGTGGAAGAATATTGATTGTGGTCACCATGTGTAATCCAGTCCAAGCATCACCACCATAGTGTAGGGTGTAGTCACACTCCAAATCAACACATGTGGATATCGACATCCTAACATATAGTCAGGATCCAAGGTGCGGAGATAGACATAGTCAAAACAATATGGAGATAGAGACGATATACTCAATCAAGAGTTTCAAAGTGCATATTAATATCTAAATGCGATACAATGGTCTCAATAGAGACAAGACTAACAATATTCAAAATACTCAAGAACAGTATGTGATGTATAGCCTTTTCATAGATTTAGGAACACAATAATACAACAAAGAATGATAGTACTATTGCCAATGATAATGATTAGATCGAGTTATCCAACAGATGAACTAACAAGGATGAACCAAAAAGAGGGAATGACCATCCCCTTGCTTGGGTGAGCCTTTTCCTTTTATAGCCTGCTACCAACTATAATATTCTCTTTGTCCTTGTGATGTGTCCATGGCCATAAGTGCTGTTGCAGCCATCTACTCATCAATGTGCCACTAGTAGTTGCCTTGCTTTGAATTCCGCCGCCTTGTTTTAAATGCCGCTAACTGCCATTGCCCTTAAAAAAGTACAAGTTATTCAACAACACGTTCACCAAAAGTAAGGCTTGAATGGGCTTTGAACATTTAAGCTCGATACTTAAGCTTCATTGTGCACACCCCTGTGTCTAGCTCAATTCTCATGAGCTAGTTTACTATCTCCCTGTCAACTTTCAAATCTCTCATGCTTTTGCTTCAATTTTGTAAGACTATTGGCCAAGTTATCTAACATTGTATTATTCCAAGAAAGAGAGTGGAAGAAAAAAACACACAAAAGGATACGGGAACGAGAGAGAGAGAGAGAGAGAGAGAGAGAGAGAGAGAGAGAGAGAGAGAGAGAGAGAGAGAGAGAGAGAGAGAGAGAGAGAGAGAGAGAGAGAGAGAGAGAACAAAAATAAGAAAAAAGAAACAAAAGGAGAGTAAAAGATCCATGATTAGTTAGGTGCACTCACATTCCATTGCACTATGGGTCCTCAAGTATGAATGCATCTAGTGGCTTCAGTCCCGATTGTCTTTGTCTCTAACCCCCTAGCCCTTTTTCCAGCATCTCCGACATTTACCTTCGACCATATTATGGGCCTATTACACTTTTTTCAAGGCCGCTACCCAAATGAAACCTTACAAATTGGCTTTTGTCCTAGAAGCCATCACACCTTTGGAGTATGTAGTACCCATTCTATGGATCGCGGTACAAGGATGGCTCATCCCAAAGAAATCTCTTCCCTTCCAAATGGAAGCTCTCGTTGAGCTAGGATCCACAATGCTTACATCTTATCCAAAGTCCAAGCTCTAAAAAGGCATCCAGTCGATACTCTTTCTAAGATACAATTGGTCTAGAGGGGCCATGGTCTTCAAGACTTTGATGGCAAGCTATCGACCAAGTTAAAATTTTGATTGAGTAGATTCTTTTGGGTATTGTATGATTTCAGTAGTAACTCTTTCTACATGACTAACTTATAGAGAAAGCTATTACCAAAGCCTGTCAATAATGGATTCTAGTTGTGCCATTATCATGTTGATAGCTTCTAATGTCCATTTCCTATCAACATGGAATCCCCTACAATTTCATAAATTTTTTTTGGACATTTCACCCCACTAGTTGCCTGCCTTCAAATATACTTGGATTGAATAGTTGCTTGTTTAAGTGATGTGGCATTTATTTATAAAGCCCACTCATTTAATGATACCCCGAACAGTGGCATGGTATCTTGGAAAGATCATCTTCGCCATGTCCTTTAATGGCCTATTCTGCTAACGTGATGAGCATGCATTGGCCACAACACATTTGCATTAACTCAACAACCTTTTAAGGAAGTTTCTTCCTCTCATCACCCTTATTTGTCATCTTACACTTGTGATCATCACCTTGCTTTGTTGATCTTATTTCACTTCTTCTACGTTCTCTGTCTATCCATCTTCTTGGTCCTTGCTTCCATGGCTACCTTCCAACTCACAATCGAGGAAGTTTTCCCTCCTAGCCCAAAGACTATCATCGCCGAAGTGCAACACTCCCTTGAACTCAACCACTTCATTACCTTACTGTGGAGCACTACCCTAGTTCATCCCGATACACAATCAAACTTGGAGTAGCTCATCTTAGGCTCCATCATGTACATCCAAGGTCACAAGTATACCCTATCCACCAAGTGGGCCTAGGAGAAGTTATGCCTGCCTAGTCATGGCAACCCCAACCCTCCACTCCTCTGTGTTGAGAGATAGACATGTGAACCCTATGTATGCAAGTGTGGATAAGGGTAGCTAGGTGTGAATGAACTAGAGGGCAGGGGGAAACCCTAACCCTAGCGATACACAGGCTATATAAATAGCCTAAAGGTCACTCTCAATGAAGAGGAGAGTGTACTAGTTGTACTTGTGAACAACTCACTAAGCAAGATTTTCTTCTTCTACTTGAGCTCTCTCTCTCCCTCTTGTGCACATTCCCATGCTCTTACTCTGATATTTCAACATGGTATCAGAGCCATCTATGATCCAACAAGCTTTCTCCAACTACATCCTGACCTAAGTGCACAAGAAGATCTCATCTTTCTCACTTTACCTTCTTCTCCACCATAGCCAGCCTTGACCACCTATTAGTGGAGGACCTGGGGTGAATAAAAGAGAGAATATTTTTCCCTTATTTCTTCCAAATAGTTTCTCCCTAGCTCAGGGCACTTCAGCATGCCACAAAAAACTGCAACATTGGGTAGCCAGAAGGATGCCACTACCAAAATTCGTGAATCTAGCATAGATTTTGCTGAGGTCAATTTAGCTTGATGGCACGGCCTGTTGTGGGCATAATCATTTAGGATATCATGGGGCTTTGTTAGCCCCCTTAGTGGGCCATCTCCACCTAAAAGGGTTTGAGCTAATTCCCTTCCTAATAGTTGATGCAATCAAAACCCTAACTGTAGGTCACAGTGGTAGCCATAGCCACAAGCTTGACTTTCTTGCTTTTTTCATTTTTTGTTGACATTAACAGTGATTTTAATTACTGAATCACTATATATAGAGTCAATAATGACATGTAGTCTTCATGTCAATGATCGTTCTTCATTTGATGGGCATCACTAAGCTTGCCAAGATGAATACTTGACATCTCAAGTAGACTTAACCTTGAGATGAGTGCTTGTTAGCACTCAAATGGATTTAGTGTCATTTGTTGTTGCTGACTTGTGATGAAACAAGAATATGGATGTAATTGAAATCTCTCCAGACTCTTCTCCAAGTGTCAAAATTCTCGATTGACCTTGTTCGCCACTAGACCACAAGATTGGGAGGAGCTAGAGGTTCAATCAAAGTTCACTTCATTAAAGCCCAAAAATACAATTAAACCTAAGCCAAGGGTTGTCCAAAGGAAGGGACCACCAAAATTTTATTTTAAAGTGCTCCACATGTATGATTTTCAACCTTTTTCATCATTACAATTTTAATTCTACATAGTTGTAAGGTTTTGTGGAATTTATGAACACAAAGATAATTTCCTTCAATTGGTTTGTACTTATTGGCCATTGTGTAAAGGACTAGACACTACCATTCCCTAGGGAAATCGGTAATACCTTTCTATAAGGCCATGGCTTATGCCAATTCCTAAAGATCAATTTTTTTTGCTTGGAGTATAAATGGACCCCTAGGAGGAACACCAAGAAAATGGAGAATCCATTGCAAGAAAATATATCTCGTATCATTAACAAACATATTTTTCATATGTGGTATGACCTCAACAAAGAACACCAAGAACAAGAAATCTTCACACAACCTCATAGTAACAATTCTCCTACATCTTTAATTTGAACAAAATCAATTATGCTCTTCATATTCTTCATAGAATTCATCAAGATACCACAAAGACACAAGATAATATACCACTTTGAATGGAAATCATCACATAGTATTCTTCTTCAATTGTTCCATAGCTTCTCTCACAATCTCTCACTCATAGATACATTGTTTTGCATAGAATTGGCTCTCTCTCTCTCTCTCTCTCTCTCTCTCTCTCTCTCTCTCTCTCTCTCTCTCTCTCTCTCTCTCTCTTGTTTAATGAGATAATAAAGAATAATCATTCATAACCCCTCTTTGGTCATGGATACCCCTCCCAAGAGATGATATGAAAGGCTACCAGGACCACTACAGTGTCTCTTCGTAGCTGCATAGTGTCACTGTCACTTCAGTCTTTACTTCAAGTCTTCAGTAGCTACTTCTTCGAGATAATTTGAACTTATAATCATTTCTTTTCAAGATTGGAAAATTTTCCCAAGCTACACATTCATCCATCATCACACTTACAGAGGCATACATAAAATAACAGAACAAAAACATAGGCTTTACAGAAGATGAACATAGGGTTTACAGAACCATACAGAAGGTAATTAGAAAGCCTTGAGCTCAACTTAAATCATTCAAAAAAATCAAGAATAAATCAAAAAGCTTTTAGACACTCTCAAACTTCATCAATCATTATTCCAACCCTTCATACAAAACAAAATAAAGCAAAACAGAAGCTCAATAGACTCAAACATAACCAATCAGACACTAACAGGACATCAGTAGAACATGTCAGAACATCATATCTCCATTATAAAACATCCTGAGCTTCTCAAACCTAATCAACCTCATCTAAAACACTCCCAAAAAATTTCAAAACAACTAAAAATAATACAAAATCCACCAAAAATCAGCCATTCAATCCACAAAAACAACAAAAATCAACCCAAAAATCAATTCATTTCAACCCTCAACATATCCCCACACTTAATTAGGGAGCATCCTCTCACGACCTAGTAAAAAGAGAATATAAGTTCAAAATATAGCTCATCTTGATGTTCTTTAGCATCTTTAAGAAACACCATCCAAACACGACCCCTACTCATAACCTATATTTAATAAAAAAATTGTAATGAAAGGAAAACAACTTTATCCATTATCTCAACTTTGAAAGATAAAAAGCATGATAAACTATTAAAGAATATAAGAGGTTCTACATTTTTGCATCTTGAGCTATCCATTTAGCATCATCATCACCATGAATCTTCAAAAAGATATCCTCTTGAATGGTGTTGAATCTCCAACCACCACAACCCCATCATACAACAAAACAACCATCACACACACACTTACACAAAACAACCATCTGAATGGCACTTCCAAAAGAGAGATATCATTATGAAAAATCAAAAAATTTACATTCATGGGTATGAATGAAGATGATCCCTTTTTAAGGCTTGGTGATTACGGAAGAGATCCATAGAGAAGGATTTGTTTACAAAAGTTTTGGGAGGATTTTGGAAAAATTGCAAACTACACACCCTCTCCACCAAGACAAGGTATCTGCTAGGTAAATAAAGAGCATGAAAGTACAAGATATCCAAATTTTGAGGATCAATAGTTATATTCACATTCACGCACAGCTTTGGTTTTGACTTTTGATCATTATGTGAATGCCTATGCATATATGCTAGACACCAAGCTAAGTGAGCAGTCAATCTCACTGAAGGATCTAAAGACTGTGAATGCTGTCGAGCAAAATAAAGATAGTTTCAAAAAGCTTGAATAGCAATTTTCCATTATCTTGGAATTAATGGCCAATTGAATCTCCTGCACTCCATCCTCGTCTTCTAGAAATCTTCTGATCAAAGCATGTGCATATCCACTAACCAACTAAGGTGGATGAGAGATAGAAGTAGTAGGAGAGGGAAGAGGAACCAGTGAAAGAGGATGAAGAGATGAGTAAGCAAAATCATAAAAGGAAGAATGTGCTAAAGAGAGATTAGTTGAGAACTTACGAGAATTTGTTAAAAAGGATGTTAATAAATAGGTTGGAAAAGTGGAAGGAATATTTATAGATGGGGAAGGACAAGACAGAGGAGGGAAAAATTCTCGATCCTCAATAAAAGAACACTGAGTGAAAATAGAAATTTGAGGAGCACTTTGAGATTGAAAAAGAAGAGGAAAAATAAGTGGCGAGTTAGATTTATAAAGGGAAAGATAAGCATCATATCTATGGGTCATCTGCTAATAATAAGATCAGCTAGGAATTGATGGACCTAAAACAGATCGTCAATGGTAAGCATAAAAGAAAGATGAATCAAAAGAAGGTTGTTTTGAAAGGTGAGCAAAGAGGTCCACACCCTCAATTGGTTAGTGTTCTGCACATGAATAGAGGGTTTTTTTTGCCATTGATTCAGGATCACAGAGTCAATCACTATATGCCAAGAGGTTTCAGGGCAATCAACCACTTTAGAAGAATAGGTTGGAACATTTGATCAATCTGCAACTCCAAATATTTGACATATAATGTAGCTTGTAGTACCACATCCCCTACATATCAAGCTAAATCTTCATCATTTGAAACTAATAAATCACCTCTCAAATGCATATAAAACATCAACATAGTGTATGTAGTCAGAGTCTTCAAAAACCATTCTAGCCACTTCAGTCAAAAGATCAATAGACCAAGCTCCACTCCAACCTCTAGAAGAGAAAAATCCATCATTGAAAGCTTGATATAGAAGGCCAACTTGTGTTGTTGATAATGAACAAAGAAAGAGTGGTCTAGAGGAACAAACTCCTGAAACTGCTCAAATGAAGGCCACAATAAATCCATTCTAGATTGAAGTCTTTCCACCTTGGCTTGGAATAAGGGGCATAAGATAGCATTTCTTTGAAGGATCGCAAAATCCACAAGGGATAAGGAAGGAACTGCTAGTACAGTAGGACTCTACAAAGTAGAATGGGATTGAACCAACTATTCCTTAAGTTGTTGAATTTGAATGTTGCTCTATTCTAGGGTGGTATTAGCTGATTTAAGCTCTTATGTTTGGGCAGCTATCAAAGCTTCAAGCTCTTGAGACTCTTGCGACAATCTATCCCTCTCCTCGATTATAGTAACCACTTGAGTTTTAGTGTCAGCCAATTGAGTTTGCAAACCAATAATCTCCCATTTTTGAGTATCAATAATCTTAGTTTGCTCCTCCATCTAGATAAAAATATTAAAAAATATTTCTTGAACATAAGCTAACTCATCATTCACTTTATTCAACTCTTCTTTGGTCTACTAAACTTCTTCATAATAAGAAGAATAGAGCTGTTGGATATAGACAGTCATTGTTTGAGAGTTCAATAGAACTTTGAATATCTTTGCATAAGAAAGAAATTTTATCTCCTACCACAAAGCACTATACAGAGGGAATAGAAATATTTAGAGTACCATCTCAATGTGCTTTGAAAAGATTCGGCATTGTGAGGAAAGATAGCAATAGCTGACCACTAAACTGAACAGGAATGGAGGCTGGAGGAGATGGGGCTAATTCAACCACTCATTTAAGGTGCTTCCTTTGAATTATCAGAGGTGAGAGGGGATTGGGATCCTCAATGACAACATTAGTGCTTTCACTAGGAGGAGGAGGAACCTTTGGAGGATCAACTGGTAAGGTAGGAAATTTCTTTTGAGGGGTAGCATATGCCAAGAAAATAGAAAGATAGGATCCAAATGTGACATTAGTCACATTACCCCTTGTGGCTCTGACAAAATGTTGAACCATCTTTGAAGAGAGATAAGAACTCCAATCAATAGTAATTCCTTTCAACACCATTTGAGAAGCTGTGAATAACTATTGATTTGAGAAGCAGTCATGAGACACCAAAGGAATGTACTGGACTAGGGGAGGAGTACGAGGCACCATTTAGATGGTTTACAAACACCACACTCATACACAGACAATCATAAAGAATGCTTGCAAAACAACCAAAATAATAGGAGATAAGATATCGACGGCAAAAAAAACTCACACGGATTGGATCAACTGATTGACCAACTAAGCAATCCACATCCTAAGGCATGACCTTTACACTTATACAACCAAAAGCTTCATGTGATGCATATATACAAGCACCCAATATCCCTGTATCAAGTAGAAAAGAAAAAGAAATACACACAATATTCCTAACTCTAATCAAATAACTAATGAAAATACCAAACCAAAATCCAAATCGACTAGGGAGGACCAATACTCAACTGACCAAGACTACCATTAAGGACTTCAACTAACTGCAACGTCACCCACCCCACATAACGTGTTTATTAAAGGGGGAATTTGCAATGTGAGGGGATAGAGGGAATTTAATTGTAGGTTCATTTTACAATTAAATTATCAAAGGGTAAAATTTTTAAATTAGGTGATGAACCTTAATAAGGAAAAAACAGTTTATTTTATCCATTAAAAATTTATGAAGTTAACAGTGCTTATTAATATGCCTGGACTACGTCTTGACTTTGGGTCTCTAAATGCAAGTTCATTTTTATCAATTAATGCGTGTATAGCACTTTTTGTTTAGTGCGAGCACTTGTGATGTCATGTTGATTTTATTAGAAATTAAGAAGTGTGCTTGGCACACGAAGCACGTACTTTGTGAACGATTGGTTCTTTTTAATTAAGTAATAGGTGTGTTTAGCATGAATGCGCATGGAAAAATATGATCAATTATTTGTGATGTTTATGCCGAAAAGAAAAATAAGGAAAATAATGGAGTACCTAGAGGAGGGTGTGTATGGAAGTACAATCAGAATGCACTATCAGTAATGCACATGATGCAATCACAATAGAATCCAACAAGTAAAAAAAGTTTGTCGATATAAGTGAACCAAACCAAACACCATGGAAATAATTTTCAACAAATTATGCTATATTTTTTTGTCATATTTTCATTCAAATTTATCCATGAAATGTGTTGAAATTTTTTGTAATATGTGTTTCGGTTGGTTTGTCAATTTGGGATTTTTCTATGAGTTTTTATCTTTTTTCTTAATCGATTTTGATAGGGATGTGTGCTTAATATATATTTTCTCTTTTTTAATTTAGAAATTCAGATTAAAACCAACCACAAAAGTCCAATAGATTTTTCAAAAATTTTCTATCCATTTTTGTGGGTTGAAAAAGAAAATTTCCAATTAATATTGATAATTTCACCATATGTGAATATTTCAAAAATATAAAGGAAAGCTAGTATGATTTTTTGGAAAATTTCAAACAAATTTTAAGCATTTTGGACAAATTTTCATGAAATTGAAGGTTTTTAATTATTTATAATTTTTTGTTGGCATTTTCAACTAAGAAAAAATTTCAGTTTTTTTAGAAAGGATGAAATTGTATCAACAAAATTTTTAGAATTTTTTCATATTTATTTGGATTTTTTATGGTTTTATGTAAATTTTAATGGGATTTTTAGTGTTTTTCAATTTTGAAAGATGAAAAAAGTAAAAAAAACATACCCAAAAATGGGTTGCGTATCACCAGCATGTGAACATTAGTAAGCACACCACCCCATGGATAAAACCTGAACATGTGTCCTCGTGTATGAACGACTACAATCATGAATACGCGCAACAAGGTCCAAAACCCCACACGCTGACAAAACCTTAAGAAAGATACACACACGAACAACACATGGGAATAATGGGTGGTCACGTGTAAAGAGACGAGGGGAGTTGTAAAAAAACTAGAGGAGGGAAGGTGAAATTTCTATGTGTTTGTTTGGGTTTTGTTTATTTGTTTCATTTTTTTGCGTCTTTTTTGTTGTTTTAAAGAAAAAAAAGATGTGGCATGGGGTGCGGTGTGTTGTGTTTATGGTTGTATTGTTATTGTTTATGCATATTTATGTATTTATATTTATATTTATATCTATATATGTGGATGGGTGTGGGTTGTTTGCGGGTGTTTGGGGTATTTTATTGATATTGTATTTTAAGGTAATGCATTTACTATTTTTTAAAAATTTAAAATTTGAAAAGGGGGGGGGGGGGGGGGGGGGGGAGAGCACCTTAGTGGGTGGTTGGGCGGCCGTTTGAGGGGGTCACATTAAGGGGGGGGGGGGGGGGTGGTGTGGATGGGCAAGGTAGGGAGGACCATTAGGATGGCCAAGATAGGGAGTGGGCAGATAGGGAGCTGTGGGCGGGGCGAGTAGGTTGATTCTAGGTGGGCGAGTGAGGTGGTTCTGGGTGGGCGAATAGGGTGGTTGGGGAAGGGGGGGGGGGGGGGGGTAGTTGGAGTAGGGTGGTCGAGGACAGGGGGGTTTAGGGGGAGGAGAAGGACAAAACGATGGGAGGAGAAGGGGCGAGTACCAGCCGGGATGACCAAAGGCGGGGGTGTGGGTGAGTGGCAAGATTCACTGCATGCGATGGCAGTGGCAGGCTTCACCACATGTGGTGGCAGTGGCGGGCTTCATCGTAGGAGGCAAGGATGACGGGCTTCACCATTAGGCGGTAGCAATGGTGGCAAGCTTCATCGCAAGCGGCGGGGACCGGGGAGAGGAGAAGAGGGAGAAGGGAAGGAGGGAAGTGGAGGAGAGGGGAGGGTGGGAAGGGCCACGGAAGGGGGGAGGTATTAGGGGAGGGTGGACATTGGAGGGGGGGGGTTGTTAAGGGGTGGGTGCCCATGTAGGAGTGGGGGTGGGGGGTATTGGGGGGGAGGACACATGGGGGGGGGGTGTTGTGTATTTTGTTTTTTCGTGTGTGTGTGTGTGTTTTTTTTTCGTTTGTTGTTTTGTTTTTGTTTTTTTGTGTTTTTAAAAAAATTAAAGGGTGGGGTGTTGTTATTAGGTTTGTTTTCCTGTGGTGAAAAATGAACCCCTCGTCTCACCCCTGTCTCGTTGACAAATGCGAGCAGAGAGTAAACATTTTGCAACGACGGAGGCATCATGGAAACAAAGTGTTCAGGTAGGAAAATGACATCAATACGGATGCACCCATGTGCAAAAAATCACGAAACGCGGGTGTTTGCATGGAAACATGAGAAACGTGAAAACATAAATCACAGAAAGATTAATAACAATTAAATGGAGCACCGGATGAACAAACAACAAAAATGAAAAATATGTGAGAGGAGAAGAGGAAGAGGGCAGAAAAATGACATGGGATGTTTGTGGACAATTAAGGGCATTTGCATGGGAAAAAAGTAAAAAGAGGGCTTGAAAACACACACACAAATTAATATCGATAAATCCGTTGGCCAAAATGAAGGGCAAGAAAAAGGAAAAATAGCCATGATGATGTGGAGACTGGTCTGTCACCTTAGAACGCAATTTCGACAGGGATAAGACCCGTTCACATGGAAAAAGCAAAAAAAAATAAAAATAAAAACAAAGTTAGAAATTAATACGAGAAAATCTGTGCATCAAAATAGAGCGCAATAAAAAGGAAAAATGTCAAGGGAAATCTGTGAGATAGGGCTATTAGGTTAAAATGGAGTTCTTGTGGCATTAGGGGTGTGCACATGGAAAAAATAGGAAAATTGAGTTCATAAACACACAAAAAAATTAATAAAATAAAATTGGTGGGCTGGAACAAGATGGGAAAAAAAGGAAAACTGTGCAGAGGAGCAAGCTGGACAAGGTTATCAAATCGTAATTGAATTCTGAGGGGTTTATGGGCAGGTACATACGAAAAAACTATTAAAAACACACATGAAAATACCCGAAAATATGAAAAATTTAATAGCGGATAAACCATACATTGGAATGATGGAAAGTAAAAAGGAAAAATTTCAAG
This sequence comes from Lygodium microphyllum, assembly GCF_053477565.2. Classification (NCBI taxonomy): domain Eukaryota; kingdom Viridiplantae; phylum Streptophyta; class Polypodiopsida; order Schizaeales; family Lygodiaceae; genus Lygodium; species Lygodium microphyllum. Next base: position 83,423,471 of record NC_141162.1, read on the forward strand.
GGGGAAGGTATAGGTTAGGGCTATATCATCAAATTGTTGTTTCGAAGTAAAAAAGATGCATTCACATGAAAACACGTGAAAGGGGCAGAAAATGTTTCAAAAATTAATAACTCAAGATCTGTGGCTCAAAATTGGGGGCCGTAAAAAGAAAAGCAGCTAGTTTGAAGGAAAAAACAGGGTTGTAAGGCTAGATTGTAATGTTGATAAACGTAGGGTGTGCTCACATGAAAAGACATCAAAATAAAGACGAAAGACAAATGGTCAAGGAACGACCGCAAGACGGGTTGAAAAGAGGACGGGTGGGTAGGAAAGGGACCCTATCATGACAAAAATTGGGATATGGTATGTTCAAATCATCTCATAGGGAGTTTTCCAGGAGGGTATGCAAAGTAGATGCCCAGGGATGCGTCCCCACACTAAAGACCTTAATAGATCAGATTGACTGTGTGATAGGGGCCTAACACTTGATCACAACCCATACTTGTATGTCCCCACACTTAAAACATGACCGACTCTTGCAATCAAAAGGGGTAGGGTTAGAAAAACTTGGCCTGATTTTGCAAATGGTTGAGGGGAACTATCACTGACTTGTGAAGAGTTGCAATCATGGGCAGGAGATATCAGAATTTGCCATATCACACTTGTCCAACATAGCAAGGACCATCCACTAGCACCTAGGGAGGTAGCTTTGTTGATAAAGCATTGGTTAGGTTGTCAGTGGGGCGAGGCATACATCACTCAATCCCGACACTCACTCATGCTGAAATGATAGATCAGTCGCTCACCCCATGACTCACATCACTCGAAAAATAATGATTGAAACCCATAACTCACATCGAGTTTAGAGATCAGCACATAGCATGGGTTGGAGGGAGTATGCCAATGTGCACAGTTGATGGCATATCAATGCATCCCAATCCATTTGGCATAGGTGCAAGAAGGAAGGCTAGGGAGCCTTATTGTATAGTGCGCCAAAGAGAATGGGGTGTATCATGATGACGGAGGAGGCCCAGTCCCATGTGTGCATAGGGAAACAAGAACGTAGCTATCTCCAGGTGTTGGAATGTCCCTCAATCCTCACCTCTTAGTTGATGAAGGGGAAATAAATCATGCAATCCCCCCTCTATCTCATGTGCATTTGATGATTACAAGAGGGCAACTGAGTTTTGCACATCCTGTTAATTGAATCCTCACTGCCACTTGTGCGAATGTTGTATGTCTTGTGCGCAATTGATGATACTGGTTGGCGGATCAATAGGGCTCATGAATTCAATTCCCCACTTCTCGAATGGCTTTAGGGGAAGGATGGGTTGCAGTGGCATGGCGCTAGATTTGATAGGATTTTCCATTCTTTGACCTAACACATCTTTGCAGGACTTCATCTTTTACTTTCTTGTATAGATCACGACCTAACAGGGTGTAGGGGGCTGATTCCAACAGAAGCTTCTTATTCTCACAGCCAAAGATACCAATGGGATATTGTTGGGTTGCCAATAGGTTGGTTGTGTTTGCAATACCCCATGGGGTAACAATTTCGATTAGGAATAGGGAAGCACTTGAAAGGTTTGGGTCATCCTGCTCTTCTTCATCGCTCTAAGGGATTCGTGATAGATGATCAACCCAAGATATGGGAGAGACTCGGTTTGGTAACCACTTCAAAGTTGAACTCCTGAAATAGAAGGAGCCATCTCATCATTCATTCCTTCACATCGGCCTTGTTCATCAAGAAGGAAAAAGCTTCATGATCCACATAGAATTTGAAATGCATCAATACTAGATATTTTCAAAACTTCTCCAAGGCAAACACCATTGCCAAGCACACGTCCAAGTTCTCCTTCAGTAGGCCAAAAAAGACCGATAGTTTTTCTTCTGGAAGATTGCCCACCTTCAAGTGATGTTCGGTACCATCAACATCCACAAATGTTAATTGATTTTCTCCTTCCACTTCATGGATGAATATCCCATGCACGGCTTATGGGTATAGATCCAACTCCTTCAAGGGAGTAGTCTCCTCTTGTGATGATTCACTGGAGCCAAATTCCTCTTTCAATGGAGACTTAGCTTACTCGATGGGAAGCTGAAAGAATATTAGAGCGATTTTGGTTTTGGTTTGAGGATGAGTTACTTCTTGGCTCTAGGACTTGTCTTTCGAGGATGCATTTGAACTTGTGGTAGTTGGCAAGTGCATCGTCATCATCTTCTCGTGAGAAGGGTGGATTAGGGTGGTAAGAACCATTGCTGAAGGAAGGCTTATTCTTCTTAATCCATTTCTTATGGATATGTTGCACATAATGTGACTCATTAGCTAGTCCAAAATATGCCAAAGTCATTCTATTTAATAGCATGGGACTTTCTACTTCTGAGGCTTCTGGAACTTCTTTCTTATCTATGCCTTGTGCGAGTGTAATAGATTCTTCTATCTCGCTTTCATAGTCTTCTCCTTCAGTGTCATCTCTGTACTCTTCAGATTCTATTTTTACCTTTGTGGGGGCTCTGTGAGAGAAGAACAAACTCTCTTTTATGTCCTCTACTTTTGCTTTTGTTTCTATCTCTGCCTTTGCATTTGTCTCTAGCTCTACTACAGCCATGAAACAGGGAGAACAATACATCCAAGCTTCTATCTCATTGTCACACGTGATTTCAAAAGTCAATTCAGGTTCAAGCATGAGGTATTCACCCATTGACAAAGACTCGACTTCTTTTGGTAGTTGGCTTATAGTGCCTCCACTGTTAGGGACTATGCCTCTATTTTCTTGGGAAAGATATGTTTGATGGTTTCTTCAACTCTCCTAATGTGCCATCTATTACTTCATTAGAAGAGTCTGTTACGACTTTTATGGAAGTGGATCCATTGCCTTTTTGCAATCCATACAACTTCATCACCAACTTGTTGGGTCCTCTACCTAGGGTTAGGGTTCCTTTGAACGAGTCTGTCTATGCCCTTGCTTAAAAAATTCATGGCCTTCCAAGCAGCAGAGGGTATGAGATCCCATAGGAATTTGGTTTGACCACCAGATATGTCAGCCAATAATCCCTTCCTGCAAGGGTTTTCCTCACATATGGGAGAATGCCCAAAGGCTTGATTCTAATTTGGTCTACCAATCTGATAAGCCACTGCATAGGCTACATTCCTTGAAAGCCTAGATCTTTTATTGTCACATCCGTCATTATGTTCACTAATGAACTTTCATCAATCAATACATCTGCAATAAAGCATCCTTCAATCCACATGCCAATATCTAGGGTACCAGGATCCAAGAAGGTGTTAGCTACATCCACTTCTTTCACAGGCTCTCTAGGGCTTTGTTGGACTTGGTTGCTATTGAGGAAGCAATCCCTAGGCCTCTTCTTCTCATCAGTGCTTTTGAATTTCTTTTGGCAACTCGGAGACAACATCAACAACTGTTGGAATGCTAAGTTAGGTTTAAAGGTGTCTAGGTCTTTGACCAAGTCATATTCTTTGATATGATCTACGGGCTTTTCTAATCGGCTAGGGAATGGGGCCATGCCCACTTTTATCTTCCCTTTTTCTTCCAGGAGTAGAAACATCTTCACCTCTTCTCCTTTAAGAGGTACTTTGGCATCCTCTATCTATTGGATCTCTATTCCTGTCTATATAGCTCTTTGTGCTACTGGAGGGCTCTCTATTGAACCATTTTGTTTTGTACTATCTTGCTTTTTGTTGGGAAGGTTGAACTTCACTGTCTTGGTAGAGGGAACGTTCTCCTTTGGAACTATGGTTTCTCCTTTCTTTGCACATGTTGTTGCAGCAACCTCTAATTCCACCAAATTGGAAGTAGGTTATTGGGTCTTCTGTTGAGTCTCTAGAGTACCTATTACAGGAGGAGCTGGACTTGGATAGTATTTTGCAGTGTGGCCTTCTCCTTTGCATAAATTGCATAAGAGTTTATAGTCCATAGACCTTCTAGGGTTTGGACAGTTTGGTGATATGTCCCTTTTCTCCACATCTGTAACACTCCACCTCTGATCTTTGGTCACTACCAAACTGTTGTCCTATGTAACTCTGAGAGGGAAACCTCCTTGGGCCAAAATTAGGACCGAACTCCCTAGGCTTTGGTTCGATATCTTAGGTTTAAGAACTTAATTGTAAGAGATCTTGTTGTCACTCGATGGTAGGATGATTGTTGTGATATCCAAAGCATCTTCTTGAAACGTTCGACTCTACCTAACTTTTCCTAATTAATGTTTTGTTCAATCTCTTAAGAGAAGCTCTCAGCTTACCCAGACCACCCATCCGTAGGATGGATCCATCAAGGATCTCGCCCACCCGCTTTCCACAAATTATTTTCTTTAGTTTTCTAATTACCTATCACATTAAGTTATGGCATATAAAAGCATCTTCATTAATTAACTCGTTATCACAAGTTCCTTCGTATAATTTTACGGCACAACACAAAGATAGAGAAAACAATCTTTTGGCAAAACATATTTTGCGAAGTTATTTACAATGATTTTTTCCTTCAGTCGTTCACCAGACAATCCCTTCTGTCTCTATGCAGAAGAAAAGAAACCCTCCAAGATTTCCGTCCCTTCACTAGGACTGAGGACTCTAGGATCCCATCATCCTGATTCGTATGAGGGTCAAGCAATTCCTAGGAGCAATCAAGAGATTTACGGCCAGAGCCCCTTGGCACTCTCACCTCCTCTTGCCTAATGGATTTCTCACCAAGTGACATCTCCCCGTCAGGGCCATCCAAAGGTCCTTGCAGTGGTACAAAACAATCCCCCTTGGAGCAAGGTTCCACGTCTAATCGTGGGGGAGGCATCTCCCTGTCGGGGCCGTCCAAAGCTCCTTGCAGCGGTACAAAACAATCCCCCTTGGAGCAGGGTTCCACATCTCCCCGTCGGGGCCATCCAAAGCTCCTCAGTGGTACAAAACAATCCCCCTTGGAGCAGGGTTCCACGTCTAATCGTGGGGGAGGCATAGCACGATCCTTCCTCTTATTATCCTAATTATATATTTGCAATCAGATCTAATAGCTGCAAGCACAATCAATCTTTCTTGTGCAACCATCAATTCATGCATAAATAAAAAAGAAATAGCAGCAAGTGTTTTTAGCATAGGAAGCAGCCTCACCCAAATCTAGGGTTTCTCTTTTAAGGTCCCACCTTATTCTTAGGGTTTCGACTCCTACTTGAAACTCTTTTTGGGATCCGTAATATATTTCGTGAATTTGAAGTCTATTTGATCCTTATGAAAAATTTGGTATTTCTGCCCTAAAAGATAATATGGGCATTTATACCTATGGCAGGCAATTCATGCACTACCTTGCCCTAACCCACACTTAGCAGGATTTCAAATTCTTTTCCAAGTCAGTTTGGACTTTAGAATTTGTATCGATAAATTCTTATCAATGTCCAACAAGTCCTATAGACTTCCGATATTTATTTAATTTTCCGATACTGATAGTTTTAGGGTTGTCGAGTATTTCATAGTTGTTATTGCTTCAACATTCTTGATATTTTAGCTTAGGTTTTCTTGTTGATTCATATGTGGGTCAACTCATGATATTGACACTCTCACTAATATAATCAATAATATTAATATTGTGTGTGTTTTCAACAAGAAAATAAGTTTTATTTTATTCTACTCATATTCTATGGTTTAATCGACGATGTCCACAAGCATTTGTAGAACTTTCAATATCATCTAGAAATATCAATTTTCATTTAGTTATGTCCTAAGTACAATGCTGATTGTATTTTTTAAAACTTTATTCTAAGCAATGCAAAAATCATAAGTGTAAATTTTCTTTCATCTTTTAGACATCGAATTATATTACTACACACCTAATTATGATCACATGCGTTACTAATGAAATAACAATAAATATCACAAAATAAATCATAATTACGATATTTTCTTAATGATAGGCATATAATAAATTTTCAAGTGAAAGATTCTTTTCACTGAATAGTTAATTAATATATTACTTAGGTTATTTTCCTAAGCGGTAGTTCATATGCATTTTCTTTAGAACAGGTTTATAATCGTTTAAAGCCAAATATAGCGATATGCTTATAAAAAATTAATTTTTTTCAAACCAACGAGATGTTACCACTATCAGGTCTGTAGTAATGGGGGTTTCGCCAATTCCTACCTCATCATTTTCTTTATCAGCTGCGTTCCTTTTGCTTCCCTTACTTCAAATAGGCTTTTTGAATTTCTGCAACCTTGTGGAGCCATGGATGCTAGGCGAAATTGACATGGTAGTTCAAGGAGAGTTAGTGGTCGTCCAAAAAAATTTATCCAGTGTTTTGCTTAACGGTATGGTCATATGGGACGAAGGCATAACAAGGGGTAGAGAAAATGAAAATGATGTAAAAGGGGGATATTTTCCTCTTTTAAGCTCAAAGCTTCAATGGATAAGAGAAATAGAGAAAATTTTCCATCATCAGGAGATCTTCCTTCTTGCTTTCTTTGTGAAGGAGAGGGGGTGTATTTATAGGCATGAGGGGGAGCATGCAGTCCACTCATTCTTTTTGCTACCTGTCAAGAGTCAATTGAGCTTTATTACAAATGCATTTTGATTGCCTATATGTTGCATGGTGGCATGAGGATGATTTTTAAATACTTTCTCTCCCTCTAGGCATAAAAAACGTCATGAATTTTGACATATTTTTTCAAAGACGTATTTTTTTCTTCAAAAGGACTTCATCTGGCAGTTTTTGGCCAAGTTACCTCATGAATTATCTAGTTTATAAAGTCATGTCATACTCTTTGATACTTAACTCACTCAATATCATGCTTGTTCTTCCGTGTTCTTTGTTTACCGGTTAAGGCTTTTGTAATTTGTCTTGCGGTTACAAAATCAATGTGATTCACGATGCATTAAATGAAATCGAGAATGCTAATTTAAAAATAATGCGAAAAAAATTATATGATCAAGCTGTCATAATATTATTTATGAGGTGTCTTTGCTTTTTTTTGGCCCTGTTGACACATGACAGCCCCCCTCTGCATCGTCCGCCAGTTGGCGGCGTGAGTAGGGGGAAATTTATTCATTTTTCTTTCAATTATTATTATTTTGTTTAATTAGGGGGGGAGGTCATATGGCAGGAGGGAAGGGAAATGTTAAAAGCACCATCCAGTCTTATTTAGATGAGGAGAAAAGAAGTCAAGGAGTCCTCAAAAAAGAGGAGGAGACAAATCAAGATACTACCAAGTTAGCACTAGAGCACAACCAGCCACCCTAGGAAAGCCACCCCCAACTCACCCAAGAGATCCACCTCCACTACTAGCCTCCCCACCAAACTCGCTCTCCCCAAATCTTTGGGGAAAAAGCACTAAGGAGAGGAAGAACCCTCCCAAAACAAAAAGTTCCCCAACCTCACTCACAAGTCTAGATGGCACCTCCTCTACTGCTACCCCATCCTCCACAACTCTTTCCCAATAACTCATTCTCTTCCCTCTAGATTTTAGCTGGGAAATGGTGCATCAATCCCTTAACTTTGCCAATGGGTTCTTGATGTGGTAGCAATACTAGCATTAGGAGCTCACCACCCAAGTAGACTGCCTAAAGTAGGCCAACACTGCCCTCTCTAACTAGTTACATTAGAAGAATGCCACACTCTACAAACATCAACAAAGGCTAGAGGCATGCCAATAAGCACAAATGGCCTTTATAGATGGCATTTGTACTAGAGTGCAATAGATGGAGAAGGAAACTGTCTTTCTTTGTGCACATGCAATGGGAGAAGAGCACCTAGATGATGAGACCCAACTTAACATGGAGACCATTGAGGAACTCCAATAGGATTATGACAAGGAGTGGTTTGTGACCACTAGAAAACACTTGAGTAGGAACTCTAGATTTCCATGACAAAATCCTACTCCTAGCTTCCATCCCTACCCATCAAATCTGATGAGTCAAACACGATTGCCAGGTCCATCCCTTTTGCCCAAACTTCAATCCACTACCACTTTGCATGTCCACCAGTAGTAAGGTGAGAGCACCCTTGCTAGTTTTGCCTCATCTCACTCACACTCTACTCCTATCTATGCTACCAGGTTCAAACTTGTGGCCCTACCCTATTGAGATGGCAAGCTCAACATGTGCAGATATTGATGATGGACCGCGTGGCTAGATGAGTCTGCATGTCTACACTTAGCACATTGGTGGTCATTATGATACTCACATGGACACTGACTTATCACTTATTATATTTAGTTTGTTACACCTATCTACAACTGGCAAATATATAATGCCAATCGATTAGTGTAGTTGGTTATGCACTGCTTGACTTAGAAGGCCACTTTCCTTTATGTTGTATCTTATCTATACTTTGTGTACATTGTATAGTGTGTGGAAGAAGAATAATAAACCAGCAAGAAAACATTTTGGCCTCCATCTCTCTTCTTGTGTTCTTGAGTGAGCTTCCTCTTGTGTATACAGTGTGTGTTTGGCACAGCAGCTCAAGTAAGTCCCTCCACCATGTGATTCTTGACATGGTATCAGAGGCACACCACTGAGAGAGGCTGATTTCGAAGGTTGAAGCGAATGAGAAGAAGCAAGGTTTGAGCAAGCAAGCAACGGGTAAGAAGCCCTTCCATTCTTCCACTCTCTCTCTTGGATAGTGCCTGCGGAGGCATCGAAAGCAGGGTCGAGCAAAAATCTTAGATTGCTATGAGATTTGATGTGCAAGCAAATCACTGTATATTCTACAGATAAGCCCTTTGGAAGCTTGCTGCAGTAATTTTGGGCGTCTGAGGCCGTTTCAGGCCCCGTTTTAGAGCCGCAAGGTTGCAGACAACAGTTTTAGGGTACATTGTGATTTCGGCTGTATTGACCGAAAGTGGGTGCACAGGTTATTGATTGCGAATCTGTAATTTTTGAGGTATTTGCAGGAAGCAAACATAAGGTTTATCTGCAAACAGGTTGCAGATTACATGTGCTATTGAGCAATCAGTGAGAAAGGTTGCTTGGTGTATTGCTGTGCACGTGTTGTGAAAGATTGCAGAAGACTAGCTTGCTGTGTTGTATCCTTGTTTGTGATAATAGCAGAGATCAATGGAAATCCCATTATTGAGAAGCTCGACAATAACACCTACCCGTCATGGAAGTTCCATGTGACGAACTTCCTCATTGGAAAGGGCCTTTATGAGTTTGTCTCAAGTGAAGAAAAGGAGCCACAGCTGGGTATTCCTCCGACTGCAGATGAGTTAAAAGCATGGAAAGAGTGGAATGTGAAAGACAAAAAAGTGATGTACTGGCTATCTGCAGTCATTGATAATACTATGTTGGGACATATCAGGAATGCAGAAACTTCACATGCATCTTGGACAATTTTTGAGAGCATGTTTTCAGTAAATACAAAGGCACAAAAGATTCAACTCAAGCAAGAATTGAATGCCTTGAAGAAAGGGAAAATGTATGTCAATGAGTATGTGTTGAAGGTGAGGAGCATTGCAGATGCTTTAGCAGCGATTGATGCAATGCCGGATGATGATGATTTGGTTTCATCCACTCTAAGTGGCCTTAACAATGAGAAGGGATGTAGATTATTTATTACTTCAATATATGTACGGAATCCATTTCCAGATTTTGATGAGCTGATCTCTCTCATGATTACTGAAGAGATCAATATGCAGGGTGATTCATCTGAAAGAAATGGTGAACAGGTCCAAGCATTTTACTCGAGTTCAAGAAGGGAACGCGGTAGATCCTCTTCGAGAGGCCGTGGTATGGGACGTGCTGGCGATAACCAGCAAAACAGGTTCAATCAACGATTTGGTGAAATGCAGGTTTCTAGAAGCAGAGGAAACTTTAAAGGCAGGGGGAGTTCTAGAGGAAGAGGTGGATGGCAGAATAGAGGTTTTGGAAATTGTGCTATTGTTTGCCATTATTGTGGCAAAACAAGCCATATTGAAGCCCATTGCTATGCAAAGAAGGATGATATTTGTAGTGGTAAATTGCAGCAACGAAACTATGCATCGTCTTCACGACAGAATGAAGACAAAAATGAGTGTCTGTTTGTTATGCAACATATGATGAATGCAGTTATAGGAAAGGGGGCACATGATGATGTATGGTATGTCGATTCAGGTGCATCTAATCATATGACCAGTCATGTTGAATGGTTTGGAGAGATGCAAGACTTACAAAACCCAAGTTATGTGCAGACGGGCGATGATTCATGCCACTCAATTTCACACATTGGAAAGGTTCCCTTGTCCTTGTATGATGGCCAAACAAAGAGTTCGACAGATGTATTACATGTGCCATCAATTACAAAGAATCTAGTATCTGTTGGCCAAATGGTAGAGCAGGGGTTGTAGGTCCGATTCAATGCAAAAAGTTGTTTTGTAGAAGACTTTAATGATAAGTGCAGGTTGGTTGCGAAAGGAAGTAGAGTTGGCCGAATGTTCACTTTAGATGCTGGAATTCCTACAACGGATGTTGCTATGTATGCTAAAGGAAAAGGAGTAGTTGCAGATATTGAAATATGGCATGAATATATTGGACATGCAAATGTGCAAAGGCTGAAATTAATGCAGTCCAAAGGACTGGTTACAGGGTTGCCTTCTTTTAGAATTGCAGAATTGCATAAAGCCTGTGAAGCATGCGAGTTTAGTAAGTAGGTGAGACAACCCTTCTCGCATGATAGAGAAGTGAGCAGAAATATACTTGATGTAGTACATATAGATATTTGGGGGCCTACACAGAATGTATCTCTTGGTGGTAGCAAATACTTTGTCACATTTATTAATGACCGTTCAAGGAAGCTATGGGTATATTTCATGAAGGAAAAGAGTGATGTATTTGAGCACTTCAAATCTTTTAAGGCAGCTGTTGAAATAGAAACAGGCTTAAAAGTGAAGTGCTTGAGATCAGATGGAGGGGGAGAGTACATCTCTAATGAGTTTGAGGACTCATGGGATAAAGAGGCAATTTACTTGCAGGTATACCCCACAACCAAAATGGTGTTGTAGAAAGAAAAAACAAGCATATTGCAGAAGTTGCACGGGCATTAATGGTTGAAAAGAATATGCCCAAACATTTTTGTTCTGAGGCTGTCCATATTGCTGTCTACATTATGAACAGAACTCCCACAACTGCAATTCATGGGATGACTTTTGAAGAGTGATTTACTAGCAAGAAACCCGACGTATCGCACTTGAAGGTATTTGGATGTGTTGCATATGTTCATGTGCTAGATAAGCTACGGAAGAAGCTTGATCCAAAGGCTGAAAAATGTATTTTTATTGGGTACTTTTTAGAGCAGAAAGGGTATCACTGTTATAACAGGGTATCACTGTTATAACCCTATCATAGGTGAGTTTAGAATGAGCAGGAATGTTATCTTTGATGAGATGGGCAGCTAGTATGAATCTACTAGTGATGTATTAGATAATGATAATGATCAGGATAGCTATCTGCAAAAAGAAAAACAAGAATCACAGAGTCTTAGTGGACCAAAAACATCATATGGTACTATACCTACAGTGAGCCCTCAGTCTGGGACACTAAGGAGTAGTCCAATATCTTCAAGTGGATCTATAAGTGTTGTAGGGAAGGACAAAGGAAAGAAGAAAGTGCTGGATGGTAATGATGCATCTACCAGTCATTTGGGATTTGATGGAGATTCTAGTGGTTCGGAGAGTTTGGATGATGAGCTTGGCATTCCTTTAGTTAGGACACCAGGTGTACAGAGAGCTCATAGTAATGTAAAGGCTCCATTGAGTGATCCAGTGGTACACAGATCTAACAGGGTCAGATACCCTGTTAAAAGATTTGGTTTTGAAGGTTATGCAGCTCGCCATTATGCTTATATGGTGAAACTAGTTGAGGATGTTGAGCCCACTTGTTTTGAGGATGCTGTTGGTCATGCTCATTGGGATGCAACAATGGATAAGGAGATGGCTGTATTAGAAGACAATAAGACTTGGGATTTGGTACCCTTACCTAAGGGTAATAAAGCTATTGACTGTAAGTGGGTTTACAAAGTCAAGCATAATGCATATGGTTCAGTTAGCAGGTATAAAGCTAGGTTGGTTGCAAAAGGCTATGCTCAAACATATGGCATAGATTATGAAGAGACATTCAATCTAGTTGCTAGGATGACAACTGTTAGATGTGTGATTGCCTTGGCAGCAACCAAAGGTTGGAGTTTGCAGCAAGTGGATGTTAAGAATGCCTTCTTGCATGGTCAATTGCAAGAAGAAGTGTATATGGAGCAGCTAGCAGGTTATGAGGATTTAGAGCATCCCACATATGTGTGCAGGTTAAAGAAGGCGCTCTATGGCCTAAAGCAAGCACCTAAAGCATGATCTGACAAGATTGTCAATATTGATTTTGTATTTTTGATGCCGATCACTCACTTTATGTGAGAAAAGGAGATACAGGTTTGGTCATCATAGTCATCTATGTGGATGACTTGATTATTACAGGTGACAGTGACAATGGGATTGCTGAAGTTAAGGACTTCTTGAAGAAGAAGTTTGAGATGAAGGATTTGGGTGAGCTGAGATACTTTTTTGGTATTGAGGTGATCAGATGTGATGAGGGTATATGGCTATCCCAAAGGCAATATGGCTTGGATATGTTATCCAAGTATGGTATGACAACATGTAAGCCTCTTTCAGTACCATTGGAGAAAAATGTGAAGTTGAGTGCTGACGTTGGGGATGAGATAGAAGACCCTACTATGTTCAGGAGGATAGTAGGGAGTTTGATTTACATGACTATCACAAGGCCAGACTTGAGCTATGTTGTTGGTCTTATCAGTCAGTTTATGCATATGCCTAAAAAGCCTCATTTGGATGTAGTTAGACGTATATTGAGGTATGTGAAGTCCACTTTACATTATGGACTTTTTTATGAGGCAGGTAAGGATGTACAGGTCTTTGGATACAAAGATGCAGATTGGGCTGGTAGCATGTCAGACAGAAGATTTACAAGTGGATTCATGTTTTCCCTTGGTAGTGCAGCAATTACATGGAGCAGCAAAAAGCAACCTACAGTTGCTTTATCAAGTACAAAGGCTAAGTATAGAGGTGCTGCTATGACAGCATGTGAGGTGGTATGGCTACAAAAGTTATTAGGTGATTTGGACGTGGAGGGAGATGGTCCAGTTGTCATTCATTGTGACAACATGAGCAGCATACAGCTAGCTAGGAATCCAGTGTTCCATGCTATGACAAAACACATTGAGGTGCACTACCACTTTGTGAGAGAGAAGCTACTTGTAATATTTCTAAAATAAAATATTATAAGGCCCTAGATCCCGTGCGAAAGAAATTTGAAGTAATCTCTCGCAACAAATAAACTTTGGCCTAAGTGCTCCATCCTAGTGTATTGACAATATCATCCCTCACGTTGTGCATATGAAACCGTGGCCCACAAAACTGCAAACCACCGTAGGAACTCCCCCCCCCCCCCCCCCCCCCCCCCAAGAAAAAGGTTAATGAATAATTGCAAATTTTTTTATAAACTCCCTCTCATTTACCCATTGCATGGCGGGGGGAGAGAGAGAGCGTGTTGGAGTTATGGAGGGGCATGGGGAGGAAAGCATGCAACTACCACCTATGTGGCCACCCCCACACCCCCCCCCATCTCCACCTTATATGAAGCCCCCCTCCAAATCTTCAAGGCTAGCATCGTCTGGGCCTGTTGCCATGCTGTCAGCTGCTGCCATGCCATCAAAACTGCCACCAGGCTGCCCACACCATCAGGCTACTGCTGCCACCATCATCATCATCATCCTCATTCAATTCATCATCATCATCCTCACCGTCATCACCCATTTCCTCCTCATCATTATTCACAACATCTCTGTGGGTCAGAAGCTTGAGAAGCTTCTATTGAAGCTCCTCTAGACCGAGTTCACCCGCGACTTTTGGGATTCTTAGAGCATGTCCTGCAAGGCGTCTTTCCTATGCCGCGAAGGAGATCTCGGGTAGTAGTAAATTCGGAATTCAAAAAAAGGGACCAAGGGAGAGTTCGTTGATTTGATATTATTTTCGTTAATGGCTCCTAAGCAAAAATCGAGAGGAGCACATGCAGGAGCTTCTACCCAAAGCATGAGAGTGGACAACACCCCGATATTAAATGCCCAGGTTCTGAACTGTATCTTTGCATGGAAAGGATGCATAAAGCATGTTTCAATCCACATAGAAAAACTTAAAGGCATTGGAAAATCTATATATTTTTCTTTGATGTAAAAAGTTCAGCTGCATGACGAGGTACTTGCATTGCTTGCACTTCCGTTGTCAAGGGTAGTCGCATTTTGAACATATGTTACACGAGTTAAAAGGATGCACTTGTGCAAAGATGTTCTTGTTGGATCGCGCATATAGATTAAATGCATTTTTGAGATGTTCTTACGTGTTTGGAGGTTCATATTGTTGAAAAGGAAGGGGCATATAGCACTTGATGCACTTATGTATTAAATTCCTTGCTCTAATCGCATATAGGATAATTGTAGAGGGTCGTTTAATTATGAATAAATAGTTGCAATGAAAGGAAAAGATCTATGAACTTGGAACAAAAAAAACATATAGTATGCATCTTGCATGAAATGATAGATACAATTTAGGCTAAGTGAAGTAGTAAAGGAAGGATTAAATCAATGATGTATTCATTGGCATCTGGATATGAAGGGATGATGCATTCAAGCACAGAGTTCTTTTATCAAAGTTCGCAATTGGGAAAGGATGCATCTTCATTAAAATACAAAAGCTTTGAATTCGATGCATAAAGCGTTGGGTTTATAAGAAATAGTTCTGAATGTCAATCATTATCGTATAGGATAAGGAAAAGAAAGATCACTGTAGTTCCTATAGTTGCATAAAGGCAAAAGGGCTATGGTCTTGAAATTGCATATCGCCATGGAATGATACATCTCATGCATCTTGCAGTTACTTCCATCTTTTAAGGAAAGCTCTTGCAAATTATAGAGGGAATTATTTGCATCTCTAAATGAAGGATCATCTTTATTTGTAAGATAGTTAGATCAATTCAGTAAATCGCATGTAATTGTGTAGCTCACATGAGATTCATAAAGGCGTGAGTAGTTAGCATACGACGATCACCTCAATGTGCTAGGTTAGGTTAAGTTATGTTAAAATTCTACTTAGTATCGAATTTAGGATGCCAATTAATATTTTTTATCTTAAAGTTCTACCCACATTCACGAAATGTTAGGGTTATCAAAACAACCATGCAAGAATGATCTAGGATTCTCACCCTAAGGATCAGATGACCAAATGCTAGACTTCTGCAAGGAATTTAGGGACCCTAGGGCCAAAACGATTATCAGCCTAGTAGGGTTAGGGTTTTGGATTGGGTCAATGGGACTCCCAAACCCTATACCTTGATCAAATGTATTCTTGATCAAGAAATACTATACGATGAGAGATATAATCCCTCAAGTTAAGGTACTAACACCTATCTCGTGCAACAAGCCTACAAGGACATATGCTTTTGTGTCTAAACCACAAGATAGTATTGCTACACCTTAGACCAAGTTTGGCAAGTTATAATTACAAATATATTCTCTAAGAAATGAGTAGTCACCCTACTACAACACTCCCTCTTGGGAGCTGAATTGTCTAGCTTAGGGTAGTGGTAAATTGCAGTAAGCAAATGGACCAATCAAGTTAGGACGACGGGGTTGTGCAGGATCTATTTGACTATAGTATAAGGAAACCTAAGGTAGTGACAATTTGGGGTCAACAGGGTATAAGCCCTAACCCAAGGAAAAAGGGTAAACAAGCAACCTATCTTGCTAAACCTTTGGGATCTTGCCAAGTCACGAATGATCCAGGATTGAATGCTGGGAGTATTCGGGAAAAAAGAATCACACCTTAACAGTTGGCCGTACGAACGACCATTGGAATGCTCGTGATTGTACACTTAGGTGCACTGCTTGTACTTCTTTGCTCAAGGAACTAATTCAAGAAAAACAACTAATGCTTCAGGTTAAAATCCTGGAGGGAGAGACAGTTTCAGTTACCTCCGACTGTTTGCCTGACCCTATCCAAGGGGGTTGTTAGTCGCGCTGGGTACGTGGACCGAACCCGTCGTGAGAGGTCTCTCTGTGGGTGCTGCTTGGAGCAGGAGGATGCTTGGGTGCCAGGGGAGGGTCTGGCTGTAAATTCCTTGCCTCCGGATCTTGTACAAGAGGCCAACGTGACTCGAGATGGGATCTCGAGGTCCATATACTAGTCAACGGGCGGAACTTAGAGTAGCGATCCTTGAGGATTACTGGGATAGCCTTTGGGTAGGATATTTGATGTATTCCAAAGACTATGATAAATAAAGATCAAATGTTGAAAAATGAACTTGCTCGAGATTGTTTTTCTATGTCAATGCCTAAGTTATGTGAAGGAACCAATATCTAATTGGTTAATTAAGGAAGCTGTTTTTGCATGTCAAAATAAATGTGGTAGGTAATTAGATAACTAAGCAACCTGAGGAAAGTGCAGTGGACGTGACTTTGGGTCCGTCCTACAGAAGGGTGGTCTCGGTTAGCCAGGAACTTTCCTTGAAGGAATTGATAGTGAAGTAGCGATGACTTAGAATCAATAGATTTAAAGTCCCAATTTATGCTGTTTTAGGGGAACGGAATGGGACTATGCTTTATGGGTAGAAAGGTCGAGCTTCGCATCCCTCTTGTTTCCCATTCTCCTTGAACCAAGTGTAGTATAAATCCGCTTCGACCCTAATGTTTCTACGCAAAGTGGTTCGTCGGGGGCTCGATGCTAGCTACTTCCTAGAAACTTGACTAATAGTAAAATCCTGATTCAGGTTGATCCTAAGTGGAAACCGCCAGATGCTTCCACTTCATGGTAGACTCGGGAAGACCTTGATCGCAAACCCCGTGACATCCCTTGTGAGTGCCGAGCGGCACTTTCTAGACTCTCTTCCTGATGGGCTGTTAAGACATGTCCTACAAGTGGACAGGGGGACACGTTACAGTTGGTTTCAAAGCGAACCAACGGGATCTAATATTTACAAGGGAACTTTATGGGGGAAAGTAGAGCAATGTTTCCATTAAGAACATCTCCTTACTTACTTATGGAAACTGAGCTGCAGAGTCGCAAAGCATGGAACAAATTCTTGGTGTTCCAGGTTATGTTTATGATTGCAATGTGTGCTTTGGATTATCGACGAAGGCTAGGCATGATGAATATTCTAGACCGCATCTACAATCCTTTACCCTTGTAAATGGAACGAAGATGGACGGGTGAATTAGGAATATATTACATATAGCAGCCCACTAACTTGCGTACCTTCAGACCAACTTGAAGAGAATCAAGTGGATGGAGTATTTAAAGATCGTGAAGCTGTTCATCTTTGTCGAGGCTCACGCAAATGCAACCTTGCATGTCGGGGGTCGGAAAGTCAAGCAAAACAAGTATGTGTACGAAAAAGTGACTCGAGTGATCCCTGCCAGTAGAATCAAGGTGTTGGGACGTTATGAGAAGAACGGGTATCAAAGGAAGGGATACCCCAAGCTTCCTATGACCTATCGATTCCTAAAAATCCATGACCCCTCTCCGTATTATTACTCTGTCCCCATAACTGAATGTAACACAATTCTATTTTCCCCAAACTAATGTGCCAATCGTCTTATTCTACTTTCCCAAAATAAATGTACGCAAAAGGGCTATGCCCTCATGAATGAATAAGATTTTTTCACTGTCTATCATGGCTGTAAGTTTCAGTAAAGGAGTTGAGTGATTGGGTCACTTGACTAAAAGTTGTACTGGGGCATATTAATGTAAAACGTTTGGCAAGTTTTTAACGTAGAGAATCTTATTGCCCAGGTGCAACCCCAAGTGCAGATTCCTAGTCCGACCCCTGCACTAAGTACAACTGTAATTCAAGAGAAAAAGTTCCTTCTCAAACAAATTAAGCCACCTGAATTCGATGGTAAGGGAAGGACTGTTCAAACTGACGCCGAGGTTTGGATCGAGTCCATGGAGGATTATTTTGAGGCAGCAGGAACTGCACCCGCTAACCAAGCTATGCTCGCCAAACTGAAGCTTACCGGCGAAGCAAGACTTTGGTGGAAATAATGGTGTAGAGACCAAGGGATCTCAGAAGGGTCAGTCACTTGGGAGAAGCTTAAAAAAGCTATGCGAGGGAGATATATGCCACCTACCTACCGCACACAGAAGATGAACGAATTCTATGAATTGAAGCAGCTTTTTGATGCATATTATTCAAAGTTCGTCTCTCTCTTAAAGTACGCGCCACAAATGGATATGATACAATAGGTGTCAAAGTTTTGTGCTGGGTTAAATCCACCCATAAACACCTGCTTGGAATCAATGCGTCCAATAGACCTACAAGACGCACTCATTCGAGCTACACCAATAATACAAGAGGTGCAGGCCAATCCAAGGAACAACAGGACTTGGTCTTATAGGGATCAGAACAAGGGAATGTATAGGTCTCAGGCTAAGAGAGCGCAGGGCCAAAATCAGGGACCAAGGAAGAAAGCTAGGGCCAACGCCGTCAACAACTTCGTTCCTACACAAGGTAATGACTGCAATCTCTGTTGCTTCCATTGCAAAGAGCCTGGACACTTCAAAAGGCAGTGTCCCAAGCTTAGTAGAGGACAACGCCAAGGGCCATTCCAAGGAACCGTCCATGGCCAAGGAGCCACCGTCATGGCCAGAGGGAGAATCTCGAGTGTTGCCAACGAGGAGCTGGGTGATGAAGAAGATCCATCCATGGAAGTTGACATTGAGAGGGCAGCGGTTCATGCCGCTCTTCACAAGAAAGGCCCGAATTGCCAATTCTCGGTGATTCAAACTCCATCGGATTATCAAGGTAAAAGCTTCAAAACCTTGATTGATTATGGCAGTACACATTTCTTCATTTCTCCAGTCTATGCAAAAAGATTAGGGATAGCCACAATAGATGCACCTACTTTACTCGTGGAATTAGCAAATGGTCGAGAGGTCTCTCGTACTAGGCAAACTGCTAAGGTGAAATTCCTACTGGGTGGAAAGTCGACTTCGGTCAGATTAAGGGTAATGAACCTAGGTGTCCATGAATGTTTGATCGAAATAGATTGGTTAATATCCAATGATGCCCACATTCACTGTGGAAAGGGCCAAATCTCCTTTCAAAATTCTGAAGGGAAACTAGTTACAACTCAAGGAAAGGCTGGTAAGCCAAAAATTCATATGGCAAAAGCAACACGGATAATAAAAGGAGTTAGGAAGGGCCTACCTGTCTATTTGATTAAACTAAATAAGCTAGATCAGAATTAGGAGTTTAGGGAAGAACCTTCATGGTTAAAGGAATACGCAGACATATTTCGTGAAGAGCTGATAGAACTTCCTCCTCAAAGGGAAATCGATCACGAAATCAAGCTGGCACCAGGAGCTGTACCAGTTGCAAAGAGACCATATAGGATGTCCATCACAGAAGCGATTGAGCTGAAGGAGCAACTCAAGAAACTGTTAGACCAAGGCTACATCCATCCTAGCCGTTCGCCATGGGGAGCTCCAGTGCTATTCCAGAAGAAGAAAGATGGAATACTTCAGCTATGCATTGACTATTACAGAGGGTTGAATCAATCAACCATTAAAAACAAATACCCCATTCCAAGAATAGATGAACTTCTTGATCCTCTTCAAGGTGCGAAGATATTCTCTAAGATAGATCTTAGGTCTGGGTATTATCAAATAAGGATCAATGAAGAAGATATTTCGAAGACCACATTTAGCACAAGGTATGGACACTTTGAATTCCTATTCATATCGTTCGGGCTGACAAATGCTCCTGCTACCTTCAATAGGTTAATGCAGGATATGTTTAGGCCCTATCTTGATGACTTTGTACTCGTCTTCTTTGACGATACCCTAGTCTACTCCAAGTAGAAAAAAGATCATGAACCCCAACTTCGCATTGTTCTTGAAACAATGAGAGCACACAAGCTTTATGCCAAGAAGAAGAAGTGTGCATTTTTCAAGCGACAGATTGAATATCTGGGATTCATTGTATCAGCGGAAGGAATTCAGTGGATCCAGCCAAGGTCAGAAATATTCTGGAATGGCCAACACCAACTTCTGTCAAAGAAATATGTAGTTTTCTTGGATTGACAGGATGCTACAGGGTCTTTATAAAAAACTATGCTTTGATTGTAGCGCCTGATCTCAATAAGGAGTTTGAAGTGGTAATTGATGCTAGCGCACTTGCTTTAGGATGGTACTTATGCAAGAAAGTCATCCTGTAGCATATTCTTCAAGAAAATTGAAGAGCCATGAAAGGAATTATACTACCCACAACCTGGAGCTGTTGGCTATCATCCATGCTCTCAAACTTTGGAGACATTACTTGCTAGGTAACAAATTTTCCTTAGTAACGGACCACAAGAGTCTTAAATGGAACTTCTGTTGAGTGTTGAAATGACTTGTTTTTTGGCTGATTTTTGTTGTTTTTGAGAGCTGAATGGTTGATTTTATGAGATGATTGATTGGTTTGGAAGTGGTTTGAGAGTGTTTTGGATGATATTTATTGTGTTTTGGAAATTCATGATGTTTATTAGTGGTTCTGTGATGTTCTGATAGGTTCTTATTGGTTCTGTATACCTTCTGTTTTGTTCTGTTTTGGTTTGTTTTGTTCTGATTGTCTTCTGTAAGGAGGGATGGAGTATTGATTGATGAAGAATGAGATATTGTGAAAGCTTATTGAATAGTTTGTGAAAGTTTGGAATGGTTTGAGAGTGAGTTATTGGTTTTGATGACCTTCTGTAACCTTCTGTAGGTCTTCTGTAGAGCTTTTGTCTCTGTTCTATTCTGTTCTGTTCTGTTCTGTACTGTAGCTGTTCTGGTACTGTTCTGTGACTGTTCTGTATACTTTTGTATGTGTTCTGATGGATGAGAGTGTAGCTTAGTAAAGTTTTCTAGCCTTGGAAAGAGGTGAATACAAGTGCAAAAGAGCTGAAAGAAGTGGAAGAAGTAGCTGTTGAAGACTCAAGTGAAGACTAGAGTGAAGTGACAGTAGTGAGCTATGAAAGGACACTGTAGTGGCTCTGGTGACTCTTCATATCAAACATACCTCTTGGGAGGGGTATCCACGACCTAAGAGGGATTATTGAGAGTGATTTTGAGAGATTGTAGTGAGGATATGATGTATTATTGATAGAGAGAGAGAGAGAGTCAGAGATAGCCAATTCTACTCAAACAGAGTGTTTGTATATGAGAGACTGAGAGAGAAGACTATGAAGATATTGAAGATGAATACTATTAATGTATTTCCATTCAAAGATGGTGTATTCCTTTGCTTTCTTTGTTCTATTGATGGATTTTGTGAAGATATTGAAGAATATGATTGATTCTATTAAATCCGTGGGAGATTTACATGATGCTGCATGAAGATTTGTTGTGCCTGGTGTTCTTTTCTTCATTGTGATCATATGAAACATGATAAACAAGCTTGTTGATATTACAAGATAGATTTTCTTGCAAGAGAATTCCCTTTTCCTTGGTGTTCCTCTTGGGGCTCCATGTTTTTGGTGCGCAGCCAGGGAAACTTGCCATCAACAAGCACTAGAAGAGGCTGAAAATGAAGGAAATGGCATTGCCAAGAAGAGAAGAATTCAATGGATGTTTGTAAAGTTCCTTCTTCTACTGAAGAGTTGGAATTTCTCATAATCAAAGCCACTTTCCACAAGAAGTTCATCCCACAATGGCGGAAACACATCACCATCATGATGCATGCTCTATGTGGTGGACAGTTTCCTCTTCCTGTTGAAGCAGCAGAAACTTGCATCTTGGTGGCAAACTGTTTGGGAATAAACTGAAGAGAAAAAACAGAGAGAATGACCATCCATGGAAGATTTGGCATTCATTGAGAAGTTTCCAGACAACATCAAGTGGGAGATTGTGAAGAAGCTTTAGGAGTCTTGGTCTGTAGAGGTTCACAAAGACAAGAAGGAAAAGAGTTGGAATTTGTTCATGGACGCTCAACAGCAAGATACATGGGATGCTTGGTGTACTGATAGTCTTCTATTTGTTCAATTAGCAACCCACTGGAAGTTGGTAGACAGAGTGTTTTTCACAACATACACTGTTGAAACCATCAGAAGCTGGCATTACTATGATGATGGCACCACCACAATGCTCAGACGTATGCATTTTGACACCTTCAGAACCAAATACCTTCCTCTGTGCAGTGGAATGAAAGCAAAATTCAGGGACATTGAAAAGAAAGAAGTAGAAGAAATGTTGGCAAGAGAGTCCTCCAGAGACTGAAGCCTTCTGTTAACCCTCTGTGGAGCACTAACAACATAGTGGAGCCAACCCCCTGATGAATGACGCAATAAAGAGGCAAGCGTTAGAACGAGTCCAGAGGTACGTGAGAAGAGAGAAAGTAAAAATCAAGGCTGAGAACGAGCTCGCAGCAGAAGCCGTCTTTGACGCCCTTGCAGAACTCTTTACAGAAGCCCCAATGGCACATCAAGCCCTTCCTCCTCCTACTGGAGGTCCACTTCCAAGCCAGATCCGTCCTGGAAATATTGATGACAGGCCAGCGAATGTAGTCCCATTGCCAGTTTTTAAGGGAGAGTATAATGAAGACCCCAATCTTCATGTAGCAGAGTTTATGGTAGCATGTGTGGCTGACAATGCCAGAACCCCTGAGCATTGGTTGGCAATATTCCCTGCCACTTTCAAGGGCGCGGCGTTTCAGTGGTATGAGAGACAAGCAGCACGAACTTTTGGTACATGGGACGACCTAAAGTTGGCCTTCCTCACTAAATTCAGGCGTGAAGGTTTTGAAGAGCGGATGAGAGAGGAATTCATGAACCTAAGTCAGTCCTCAAGAGAAAGAGTAGAAGCTTATGTCTCACAAATGGAATCCATCCTGAAGCGATGGACTAACCATAATCTAGATGATGGCATTCAAAAGGGGGTGTTTCTCAGAGGATTACAGCCAGAAGTCCGTAAGTTTGTGGAGCTGCAAAGGCCAGCCACACTGCAAGCTGCAACAGAAGGTGCAAGACTGTACGATGAAGTGGAAGCTAGATTGGCGATGAATACAAGAAGAGGAGTCCTACCTCCTCTGATGCCAGGAATGATGTATCCACCAAATGCAGTCCCAGGAACTGTCCCCTACCCTTACCAACAGATGCCCCCAGTATCATAGTACAGTGCACCAAATCCACAGTGGCCACAATCAATGCCTCACATGATGGTTCAACCACAACAACAATGGTCCCAACCAATTTCCTCAATGCCAAATCAGCAGCAACAGTGGAACCCTACCAACTGGAGCCAACAGTCAACAATTCAAACAGGAGCTCTGAATTAGAACCAGAACAGAGACCCCTTTGTACCAGCCCAACCCGTTTATGCAGTGATTACAGAGACTCCTCAAAACCCTCCTGTCAGTACGTTCGGAGGAGAAAGCTTGAAGGATTACTTATCCAACTCAGTTGCAAACATAAAAAAGGAGTTGATGGATGTGATTACAGAGCAGCTACAGATGCTGAAAGTGAATACTGTCAGCATATCCAATGTTGCAAGAGCAGGAAGAGATGTGATGCGGTCAAATACTTGGTGTGGTAAGTGTCATCAAGCCGACCATTTAGCCACTGAATGTACATGCAAACCAACTATTCCTGGGGCCTTCTGTTCCTACTGTTTGCGGAAGAACCATACAGAGGACATTTGCTCCCTAAAGGAGATGCATGATAGGAGAAGGAAGGAAAAAGACGCAAGATTCAACTTGCTGGAATCCAAAATGACAACACAGGATATTGGACCCAAGCTTAGAGAGTTTGGTCCTAATTTCAGACCCAGAAGATTTCCTCTCAAAGTTACAGAGGAAGACAGTCTGGCGGTGGTCAGAGATCAGAAGTGGAGTGTTACAGATGCGGAGAAAAGGGACACATCTTACCAAATTGTCCAAATCCTCGAAGCTCAGTGGATTACAAGACCTTATGCAGTCGATGCAAAGGAGAAGGCCACACTGCAAAAGACTGTCCAAGCCCAGCCCCAGTAAAAAATAGTGCTACTGATAGTCTGGCCAAGGCCCAAGAGCCTACCTCCAACTTAGTGGAATTGGAAGTTGCTGCCATCACTCGTGCAAAGCAGAAGGAACCACTTGTCCAGAAAGAAAATAACCCTCCTGCCAGAACAGTGAAGTTCAATCTTCCACCAGAAGAACAGAATAGAACAGAGCCTAATAGTGCCGTACAGAGCACTACAGTGCCACAGAGAGTTACAGAGACAGTTACAGAGACAGGACCAGAGGTTCAGGATACAGAAGAGGAGGACGTGCCACAAGTGGCAGAAGAAGTTCCTATAATTCCTATGTTGGAAGAAAGAGGGAAAATGAAAATGGGTGTTGCCCCATTCCCTAACCGGTTAGAGAAGCCAGTGGATCCTATTAAGGAATACGATCTAGTCAGAGATCTAGATACCTTTAAACCAAACCTCACATTCCGACAATTATTGATGTTGTCTCCCAGTTGCCGAAAAAGGTTCAAAAGTATACTGACAAGGAGACGTGGTTTAAGGATTACTCCCTCAATAGCAACAAAGTCCAACAAGGCTCCAGAGCCTGTAAAATAATGGATGTGGCTAACGCCTTCCTAGATCCGGGTACTCCAGAGACTGGCGTGTGGATAGAAGGCTATTTCATTACAAATGCACTGATTGATGGTGGTTCATCAGTGAACATTATGATGGATGTTACAATGAAGGATTTAGGACTACAAGGTGTGCAACCCACCCAATGGCTCATCAGACTGGCGGATCAGAGTAGGATCAAGCCTTTGGGCATTCTCCCATATGTGAAGACTACAGTGGCTGGAAAGGATTATTGGCTAACCTATCTGGTGGTGAAGCCAAACTCTTATGGTACATCCTATCCTCTGTTACTGGGCAGACCATGGCTTTTTGAAGCCCGAGCAAGGACGGATTGGTTCAAAGGAACCTTGACCTTGGGTAGAGGACCCAACAAAGTGGTGCTGAAACTGTATGGTTCTCAAAAAGGACATGGATCCACCTCCTTGGAATTATCTTCTGACTCCCCTAATGCGGCTACAGATGGAACATCAGCAGACGAAGATGCTGTCAAACAGATCCTTCCCAAGAAGACAGTGGCACATTCCTTAACAGTGGATACTGTAAGCCGACTTCCAAAAGATGCAAAGCCATTATCAATGGGTGAATACTTCCTGCCTGAACCCGGAATGACTTCTGACATCACTTCTGACAGTGAGATAGAATCATGGATGTATTTCTCTCCCTGTTACATGGCCATAGCAGAAGCCGAGACAAAAGCAGAAGAGGAAATAGAGAATCTGTTCTTCTGTTACAGAGCGCCTACAAAGACAGAAGCAGAGACAGAGACAGAGACAGAAGCAGAAGCAAAGACAGAAGCAGAAGCAGAGACAGAAGCAGAAGCAAAGACAGAAGCAGAAGCAGAGACAGAAGCAGAAGCAAAGACAGAAGCAGAGACAGAGACAGAGACATAAGAGGATGGATATGAGATGGAAGAAGAAGGTTATGAAAGTGAGCCAGAAGAACCTATCCCACCTGAAGAGGATATATATGAAGAAGAAGTTCCAGAAGCTTCAGAAACAGACGAGCTCATGCTATGGGACAGAATGGCAATGGTACCATTTGGTTTGGTAAATGGATCTTCTCATATGCAAAATCTTTATAAGAAATGGATTAAGAAGAACAAGCCGTCTTTCAACAGTGGCTCATGCCATCCTCACCCATCCTTGCCAAAGAAAGATGATGATGATGCACCGTGCCAACAAGCACCAATCCCACCAACCCAACAGGCATCAGAGGGTCCCTGTTATGTGACGTTCCTGGATGTGTCATCTTCAGAAGAGGAGTCTTCAAGCCAAGAGGTAATTAATTTGGAAACCAAACCCAAAACGGCTCTAATCCCATTTCAACATCTTAAGGGGCAACCTAAGTCTCCACCAAAAGAAGAAGTTGGTTCTAGTGGGACATCAGAAGAGGACACCACTCCCTTGAAGGAGTCGGATCTGTATCCAGAAGCAGTCCGTGGGACCTTCATCCGTGAAGTAGAAGGTGAAAGGCAGTTAAACTTTGTGGATGCAGAAGGCACTGAACGCCACTTGAAGGTGGGTAGCAGCCTCCCAGAAGAGGAGTTGTCAACCTTGTACAACTTGTTGAAAGAAAATTTGGACGTGTTTGCATGGTCCTACAAAGACCTAAAGGGGATTGATCCCACAATATGTCAACATCATATTGACTTGGAGCCTGATGCCAAGCCAGTACGGCAACGACAGAGGCGAATGAACCCGAATTATTCCACATTGGTGAAAGCGGAGCTGCTGAAGCTTCTGGAAGCCGAGTTCATCTATCCAGTGGCAGGCAAATAGTGAATGGGTTTCACCCATCATGGTTGTACCTAAGAAGAATGGAAAATTGCGAATATGTGTGGATTTCCGAAAGCTTAATTCCAAAACAAAGAAGGATCACTTTCCTATCCCTTTCACAGACCAACTGTTGGACACAGTGGCAAGACATGAGCTTTATTCCCTTCTGGATGGATTCAGCGGATACAACCAAGTCCAAATCGCAGAAGAAGACTAGTCCAAAACAACCTTCACCACAGAATGGGGGACCTACGCTTGCCGAGTGATGCCATTTGGGCTCTGCAATGCCCCTGCTACTTTCCAATGAGTCATGATGACCGCATTTCAAAATCATCTGCATGATTTCATTGAGGTATATTTGGATGACTTCTGTGTCTATAGTTTGATCCGTGAGCACTGGGAACACCTGGAACAATGCTTTGACCGATGCCGGGAGTATGGGATTTCCCTCAACCCTGACAAATGCATCTTTGGGGTCTCTTCTGGAGTTCTGTTGGGCCACATTGTCTATGCACAAGGGATATCAACAGACCCTGCAAAGATCAAAAAGATCGCAGCTCTGACCGCACCTACCAACCTCAAACAGTTGAGGGGATTCCTAGGCCATGTGGGTTACTACAGAAGGTTCATAGCTCATTTTGCAACAAAGGCAACCTCCTTGCACAAGCTTCTGAGGAAAGATGCAGAGTTTACTTGGACGGAAGAATGTGACAAAGCCTTCCACACTCTGAAGCAGTGTCTGATTGAGGCACCCATTCTGCAACCTCCTGATTGGACAAAAGAGTTCCATGTACACACTGATGCATCAATTGAAGGCTTAGGTGCTGTCCTTTGCCAGAAGGGTTCCTCGAAGCTAGATCAACCGATCTATTATGCAAGCCGAAAAGTCACTGATAGAGAACGGAACTATACAGTGACAGAGCTTGAGTGCTTGGCAATGGTGTTTGCCCTAGAGAAGTTCCGCCACTACCTCCTATCCACCTACTTTAAATTTTATGTGGATCATGAGGCCCTGTCCTTCCTGATGAACAAAGTAGATGTGAAAGGACGAATGATGAGATGGCTCCTTTTATTCCAGGAGTTCGACTTTGAGGTGATTACTAAGCCTAGTCGTTCCCATGTTCTGGCTGATCATCTGTCGCGTATCCCACAAACTGCAGACGAGGAGCAGGATGATCCAGACCTCCCTGATGCTTCCCTATTCTTGGTAGAAACTATAACTCCCTGGTATGCAGACATTGCCAATCTGCTGGCAACCCAACAGTACCCTCCTGGCATTTCTAGTCGGGAGAGGAAGAAGCTTATGTTAGAATAAGCCCCCTACACCTTGCTAGGTGGCGCACTGTACAAGAAAGGCAAAGATGAAGTGCTCAGAAGATGTGTTGCAGGAGAAGAGATTGGGATTGTTCTGAAGGCTTGCCATGACGAGCCATGCGGAGGTCACTTTGCAGGAGAAGCCACAGCTAGGAAGGCTCTGCTAGCAGGATATTGGTGGCCTACCATTCATAAAGATGCCTATGATTACTGTAAAAGATGTGATGCTTGTCAAAGAATGGGGAAACCCACCAAGACAAGTGCCATGCCACTGCAACCTATCCTTCCCTTAAAGCCGTTTGAGAAGTGGGGCATCGACTTCATAGGCCCAATCGATCCTCCTACCAGAAGGAAGCAGAACCGATACATCCTCGTATGTACGGATTATGTTACAAAGTGGTGTGAAGCTAAAGCTC
Organism: Lygodium microphyllum; assembly: GCF_053477565.2. Taxonomy (NCBI): domain Eukaryota; kingdom Viridiplantae; phylum Streptophyta; class Polypodiopsida; order Schizaeales; family Lygodiaceae; genus Lygodium; species Lygodium microphyllum. Next base: position 83,451,556 of record NC_141162.1, read on the forward strand.
TAAAGCGGGACGATGGTAACAGCGTGGCCCTGTTCATGTATGAGAATATCATCACCCGTTTTGGCAGTCCCTTAGAGTTGGTAAGTGACAGAGGCACTCATTTCCTTAATAAACTCATGGAAGAATTGACAGAGTTGTATAAGATCCGCCATCGCAAGTCCACTCCTTATTACCCCAGAGCCAACGGCCAAGTCGAAGTCACCAATCGCATCCTCTGCTCGATTCTGACAAGAATAATTGCCGCACATCGTTGTGATTGGGATGATCGACTTACAGAGGCCCTCTGGGCATACAGAACCTCCCATAAAGCAGCAACAGGATAGACACCTTTCCAGCTGGTGTATGGTACAGAAGCTGTTTTTCCTATTGAATTGGAATTACCCTCTTTGAGAGTGGCTATCAAAGAGCGTTTGGGGGACGATGATTCACTGCAACGCCGTCTCCTGCACTTGGAATGTTTGGACGAAGTTCGTAGGATGGCTCTACAGTGCATGGAAGCCACGCAAGCTCGACGCAAGGCTTACCATGATAGCTTCATCAAGCACAAGGAGTTCAAAGAAGGTGATTTGGTCCTAGCCTATGATTCACGATTTGGCAAGTTTCCTGGCAAGCTCCAACAGCGGTGGATGGGCCCCTATAAGGTACTTGCCGTCAACCCTAATGGCTTTGTCCAAGTGCAGACCGTTGATGCCTCTGACGATCCCTTCCTGATCAATGGATATCGCCTGAAGAAGTACTTCCCTCCTTGGGGATCTTGACAATTACGGTCACTTGATCCTTTCCCTCGTTGGCACGGCACTGTCCTTCTTATAATGCTACTTCTGATAGCCGTTCTTCAACCACTCCTGATGAAGTGGACGCAACCCTCTGTCTCCTCAACCCTACCTTCCAGCCTTGATCTCTTATCCTCTATTTTTCACCAGCGATAGTGGCGAGGTGGGTTTTGACAAATGGTCTTTCTACTATTCCCTTGCTCAATTTGAAGAAAAAAAAAGAAAGAAAAAGAAAAAAGAAAAAAAAGAAGAAAAATATACATATCGGTCATGGGAGAAAGGACTAAGGTCCCTGTCATGCCGACCTATTCTTCGAGAAAAGGTGGAAACACCCTCGAGAATAGGGGAAAACAAGAAAAAGAAAAAGAGAGAGAGAAAAAAAAGACAAATATGTTATGAGAGAAAAGGAAGCAATTCCCTGTCATAGCAGGCCTCGTTCCAAGAAAAGGTGGTAAACACCCTTGGGCGAGAAGCTGGCTGTGGAAAAGGTGGCAACACCCAGCAGTCCAGAAAGCGGATTCATTAATTGATATCCCCAGGATCCAATTTCGAAGCTACCTCCCTTGGTACGCTGTGTCCTGGGTCTCTCTGCAAAGTGTCTACTTGTTCTCTGGAGACGACATGTTCCTATCCAATACAATATTCGATTTGATGGCTACCTCCCTGGGTACGCCTCTTCAACGAAACTCACGACGCGATCTTCATCGACAAACCCCTTGAGTGACGTGAGCTTTCATCCTAACCGGATGGGGACGTGAGTATGGGTTGCCTCTGTAACTATCAACAATGAGTGAGACAGAGGGTGGGGCGAGTGACCAGTCTTTTCCCTTCAAATCAAATGAGAGGTGAGAAGTGTGAATGAAGTGTTGCACGCAGGGATGGGTCTCTCAATGCACAAAGCACGATTTGTTCTGTGCACTGCACCATAAGGCTCCCTGGCCTTCCTTCTCGCACCATATGCCGGCACCGGGCGGGATGCACCGTTGCACCATCAAATGCGCATGAGGCATACAACCTTTGCACAAGTGATCGTGAGGATTACATCAACGTGTTTCAGGAAAAGGCTGTCCTTCTGTATTTATCAACAGAGCGTGAGACAGAGGGTGGGTTGAGTGTGACTGGAGTTTCTTTAATCAATTACCGAGAGGTGAGATTGAGGGATGTTATGACACTTGGAGTCAGGTATGTTCCCGTTTCCCTATGCACCCACGGGATGGGTCTTTGCCATCATCACAAGACACGTCACCCTGTTCTGTACACTGCACTGTAAGGCTCCCTTGCCTTCCTCCTTGCACTTAAGCCAGACGGGTTGGACGCACTAATGCACCATCAATTGTGCACCCTGGCATACTCCTTCTGCACCATTCCCCCTTGTCGATTCCTCAACCGGGTATGAGATATGGGTTTTAATCATTTTTCCTCGAGTGATATTAGTCATGGGGCGAGTGACTGTTCTTTCATTCCAATTGAGTGACTGTGAGTTGACTGCAACATTCCTCATCATCGACAACGAATTTCCTGCGCTTCCTTTAATCAGCTACCTCCCTGGGTGCTGCCGCGTGGTCCCTTCCATGATGGACGTGTGTCGAGAAGATGCCTTGGTACCTCCTCCAGAAGCCGACTACAACACTGGACGTGCCATCGACACTCAACCTTGCTTCTTGACGAAATGGGCCAAGTTTTTCTAACCCTCCTGCTTTGGTTTCTTCGTGACGGTCATGTTTTAAGTGTGGGGAAGTTAGTGGATGGTCTGTGGCATGGTCCTAGGTCCCTATTGCTCGGTTAACCCTATCCGTTAAGGTCTTAAGTGTGGGGACGCGTCCCTGCGCGTCTACATTGCCTACCCTTCTGCATATGCCTTACCCTGCTCATGCCTCTATGCCATGCCTTGTTGTTACCCTAATGGGGTCCCTTCCCACCCACCTGTTTATTTTCCACCCACCTTTGGGGCTGTTCCCTTGTAGTTTTCCTTCATTCCTTGCTTTTGAAGTCCTGCCATGTGACTGTATCCTACGTTCACCGAAGTCCAAATCCAACCTTATAGCCCTGTTCCTCTCTTTGAACTGACCATTTTTCCTTTTTACCTACCCCTGTTTCGGTGAATGGTTTTTGCGTCATTAATTTTTGAAGCATTTTGCACAAATTAGCCGGTTTTCCATGTGAACGCGCTTTGCTTGCTTCGGAACCGTGATCTAACATTATAGCCCTGCCAACCACTTTTCCCTGACATTTTTCCTTTTTACGCCGTGTCATTTCGATGCATGGTTTGTCCGATATTAATTTTTCGATTTTTTACGATTTTTTTCGTGCCTCTTTTTGATCTTTTTCCATTTGAACCTGCCCTGTTTGCACCGGAATTCCAATTTGATTTGACAGATATGTCCCCTGTGTCTTCCCCCACCTTTTTCCTTTTTCCTTCACCCTCTTTCGCCTTCTGGATTTTTTATTATTAATTTTTAAATGTGTTTTCGGGTGTATTTTTGGAGTTTTTCGCATGTGAACCCCTCCTACTTCCACCGGAACTGCGGTTTAACATGATAACCCTGTGCCACTCCTTCCTACAGGCATTTTTCCTTCTTACTGCATGTCATTCCGGCGAACGGTTTGTCCGATATTAATTTTCGATCCCATTTTTGGGTTTGATTTTTGGGTTTTTCCCACGTGAACGCGTCTTATCTCAATCGAAACTATGTTTTGCAATGATAGGATTGTCGGGCACGTCTTTTTGCACAGTTTTCCTTTTTTCTCCACCTTGTTCCGATGCACGGATTTTCCGATATTAATTTTTACTTGCGTTTTTTGAAACGTTTTTTGTGATTTTTGCGCGTGACCGCCCTTTAACCCCCCCGGAACCTCCGTCACATATTTTCCTTGTTTTTCTCCTGTCGTCTTGCCCACTTTTTGTTTTTACGCCATTTCGTTTTGATGATCCGATTGGGAGTTATTAAATTTTCTTTATTTTTATGTGTTTTCTCGCGCGCCCTTCTTGCGCGTGAACGCGCCCTTTTTCGATTTTACGCGTCTTAATGCGCCTCGATCGCCTCCACGTTCCCCGTCGTGACGTTCGGGCTCCCATTCACTCCCGTCACGGCAAATTTTTTTACCCTCGCCCCGCGCACGCGCGCGGGACGAGGGGGTACGCCCCTTGCATGGGCCCCTGCCCATTAACCCTTCCCTCTTCCCCTTGGGCACCCCCCCCTATGCCCTACCCACCCCAACCCTACCCCCACCCCCCCGCCCCCCCCCCCCCCCCCCCCCCCCACCCTAACCTCCCCTTCCCAACTACCTTCCCTCTTCTTCCCCCCTCCCTACCTTTATCTCCTCCTTCTCTCCTCCCTTCTCTCCTCCCTCCTCCCCGTCCTTCTCTCTCCCCTCTTTCCCCTCCCTCTTCCCCGCCTCTGCATGCCCCTTCCGCCCCGCAGGCCGCCTCATCCCCTCGTCGCCTGCTCTGTTCCTCCCAACCGTCTGCTGCCCCGCCCGTTCCGGCCGCCCTGCCCTTGCCCTGCCCTTCTTCCGCCAGACGCGCCCCTCCTCGACGCCCGCCAGTGATGCGCCTCCCCGCTGCCGCCACTGTCGCGCCCTCCCTGTCGCCCGCCAGTGACGCCCCTCCCCGTCGCCGCCAGTCGCGCCACACGCCGGGTCGCCGCCGAACGTTCGCCGAGGCCGCCGCATTCGCTGGAGCGCCGCCCGCGGTCGCCGCTGCCGCCACCGACGCCGCCCTCCTCCTCTTCCACCTTCTCCTCCTCGCTAACTAACCTAAGGTTAGTTTTCCTAACCTAACATTTGTTTAACTAACCTAACATTCGTTTTACTAACTTAACCTTAGGTTAACTAACTTAACCTAACTCCCCCTCACTAACCCTAGTTAGGTTCACCCCCATTAACCCTAGTTCTGTTAACTAACTTAACCTAACTCCCCCTCACTAACCCTAGTTAGGTTCACCCCCATTAACCCTAGTTTGGTTAACTAACTTAACCTAACTCCCCCTCACTAACCCTAGTTAGGTTCACCCCCATTAACCCTAGTTAGGTGCCTAACCTTAACCTTAACCCTAACCCTAACCCTAACCCTAACCCTAACCCAACTTAAGTTAACTAACCCCCTTTAGGTTAGTCTCCACTAACTTGCCTTATCTAACTTCTCTGACTTCCCCTAGACTACCCTAATACCATCTGACTAACCTGACTAGACCAGATTTGACTTACCTGACTTATCTAGACTACCTTGACTTAGCTGACTTACTTTCAACTTACTTACCAGACTAAGCTGATTTACCTGATTTACTTAATTTATAAATAAATTTCCACATCATAAAAATTCAAAAAAATTTCTAAACATTCCCTTTGCTTTTTGCCAATTTTTGGAAATTTGTCAGCTGGAAATTTCCACCCCCAAAATTTCTGAAAATTACATATTTTCCAATTTATCCCCCAAATTACCAACAAATGTAGAAAATTCATTTAAAAATAGTATAAAAATCCTACAAAAATTCTACAAAATTCTAAAAAATTTCCCTCACCCCCCTTGACCATTTTCCATTTATTTTTCACTTTAAAATATTATCATACATGGTATCCCTATTGTTAGAAAAAAATAATAATAAACAAAATAAAAAAACCAACAAACGGAAATTAACCATAAAACTCTCTATTTTCTTTTCATACCCTAAATTATGGATATTTCCTCCATGGCTGAATTTTCATTTTTTCCCTTCATCACATATTCATGTGCTATATCTCTTGCTTTTCTTATTATTATTCTTAAAAAAAACAAAAAACAACACAACAAAAAACACACAACAAAAAACAAAAAAACAAAAAACAAACCCTAAATAATAACAACTTAAAAAAAAAACAAATAAACGACACCACACTATAAAACCAAAACAAACACACCTAAACTATTACCCCACTCCCCTCCACAATAACACCTTAACAATTCATTTTCAATCAACCATCCCACTAAGGTGATGTCTTTGTTGTTCGTCTGTGGTCTTTACTTTTCCTTTCCTGGATTCACTTCTTTTGGGGGACTCTTCCGTGTGCATTTCTACATTACATACACACCCCTTCCAGGTATTTATTTTATGTGCTTTATTTATTTTCATTTCCCCCTTAATCACAAATTAATTGTTAAAATGAACTCTTTATTCACCCACCGTTTCCATGCGCATTCACGCTATACACACACATAATTTTTAATTAAAATCAACCCGCCGTTCACTTAGCACGCGCTACGTGCGCTACAGAGGCACTTTAATTTTTAATTAAAATGAACCAGCCGTCACATGAGCACGCGCTGGCAAAAAAGCGCTCCACATCACCTTAATTTGTAATCAATGAACTTGCATTTAGAGACCCAGTCTGGGTATCGCAGTCCGGGATTCGAATTAAAGCACTGTTTTAACCTAATAATTGGTAATTAAATTTATAATAAGGAACTGCCATTTTCTTGCTAAGGTTTATCACTTAATAAAACTTCACCCATTTCTTAATAATTTCTTACAATCAACCCTTCATTAAATTAATCCCCCCTCACTGCACTTAAATTTCCCTTTTTAATGAACCGTTTCGTGGGATGGGTATGCGCAGTCATTAGAGTTATTTCCTTGGTCAAACACTGGTTTATCAACGATGTAGTCTTGATATGTGTCGGATGTGGTATTATTTTGGTTTACTGTCTTTGTTACGGTTACGGGTACGGTATGTAGTTTTTTCTTTTATTGCCTGATACGGGGTTCTGGTTGTTTGTTTGATGCATAGCATGAAGCTTTCGGTCGCATATGTCTAGAGGTCATGTCGAATTTTTTCTAGGCTGTGGTTTGCTTGGGGTTAGTTGGTCGCATCACGTTTTATTGGTTGTTCTCTTATCCTTGGATTTTTGTATGTTGCTTTGCAGGCATTCTCCTTGATTGTCTGTGTTTGTGGTGTGTGTGTAACCATCTGAATGGCACCTTCTCACGCTCCTCCCCCTATCTAGTACGTCCCACTAGTTAGTAGGGATTACTCTTCCCTACTTACTTTTGAGCCTCTCACGAAGGCGGGACTTGCTGCTTTTGTGGCTACTTCTTTTCCATTTCTTCCAGAGGATCCGTCGTTATGTGATGAGTTTCTGGCCTCTTACAGCAAGAAGACAGGACTAGTCCAGGGAATTTCTATGACTTTGACACCTCGAGGTTTAGGGAAGGCTCTGTCTCTTCCCTCCAAAGGTGAACCTTTTGTTACCACTTGTCAGCTTTTCTCTAATGAAGAGATTCTGAAGCTGTTGCAAAAGCAGACAAGGGAAATGCTGGATGTTAAGAAGGTGATCAACTCTTCAGGAGTTTCCTTTTCTATGATCACTGATCCCGTATGGAAGACGATCTGTCAGTTTCTCCAGGACAGGTTTATGCCTGCCAAAACGCCATCCCAATATTTGTCCAAAGAGCTTTTTACAGCTTCCAGGATGGTGTTGAAAGGAGTTGCTATTGATTGGAGCACTTACCTCCTCATTAAAATGGATCAACATTTCGTCAAAGTCACCAGGGGTAATGTTACCAATGTCACATATGGATCCTATTTGTCTACCTTCTTGACCTATTCAAGTTTACAGAAGACTGTGCCTCCACCTCCTCCATCAGATCCCGTACCTCCTCCTCCACCTTCAGATGAGTCAGAGCCCATTGACATAGAGGATGATGATTCTCCGCCTCCCCTGGTCCTACAGCGCAAATGCTTGAAGCGGGTAGCAGATAAAGCTCCTTCAGTACTTCCTTTAGTGCCCATCCCTGCTACCTCTGGCAGTGATCTTCCTGGGTATCTTACTTGTAATAACCTATTCAGAGCACATCGAGAAGGCTCATTGGACATATCAGTTCCCTCCCTGAACAGTCTAGTCTCAGGAGATGCGATTCCTTTCCTCTGTAAAGATATTTAGAGTTCCATTGAGTTGTCAGTGACAGCCTGTGTTTAATAGCTGTACGCGTCTTTTTATGAAGAACTCATGCAGTCTAAGGACCAGTTGCATAAGGCAACATCTGAGTTAGCTTCTGCTAAGGATACCCTAGCAGCTTTGTTTAAGCAAATGGAACAACAAACCCAACTGGTTGCCACCCAAAGCGATGAGATCTCTTCTTTGAAGATCCAGTTACTAGAGGCTCAATCATAGGTTACTAGCCTTTCAGAGGAGAAGGAGAGGATGTCAAGCGAAGCGAAGGAGTTCCAAGCTATCTTAGATGACAAACTTTCAGCTTTACAGATTGCTAATGACACAGTGGCATCCCAAGCCTCCCAAATCAAGCAGTTGCACGATCAACTCGCAAAGTCCCGCTCTGTTCCTCCAAGCCCTAATGTTCCCTGATTCCTTCTCTTTCACAGCAAGACTTGGCTGCTCTTCAGAGACATGCTACTTTGGGTCCTCTATTCCAAGATAAAGTGGAAAGATTGCAGTCCAGAATGGACTTGTTATGGTCTACATTTGAGCAGTTTCAGGAATATGTTCCACCAGACCATTCTTTCTTTGTCCACTACCACTTACAGAAGTTAGTCTTCTACATGAAGCTTTCCACGATGGATTTACCTCTTCCAGAGGATGGCTGGAGTGGAGCTTGGTCTGCTGAGTTGTTGATAGAGATAGTCAGGATGGTGTTTGAAGATTCTGTCACGCCAAATACCATGTTGATGTCATACATGTATCTACGAGGAGACTTGTTAATTCCAGATGAGGTGGATATGGCATGGTATGTGGGGGATGTGGTCTTACAGGCTGTTTTGTATATCAATCATTTGGAGTTGCACATAGCTGACATGTTCCAAAGTTGTTCCTCCAAAGTGGCTGATTGTCATGATAATTCCTGGCATCCCATGATTGATTATGTGGTCCTGAATCAAAGACAAAACACAACTTCTACCTCTGCCCAGAGTACTAATCAATTGAGGATGGATCTCTTAGCCTATCTTTCAAAACATAATCCGTTTGATGCTACCTTCTTTGATGCCTATCATCGACGATCTCTCTTAGGACCTTCTGTTCCTACCCTCCTCTATTACCAACAAATGGCTCACCGATATGCTATATATATTTCCCTTTGTCAATCTAATCCCATAACTATTTTACCCCTTCTTTTCCAACCTTCATCTTTTCCTCAAATTCCCATTTTTACATACTATTCCTTTATTGAGGATAGGGTATTTCCCCTTCTCCACCCTGTCCTTCTCCATCCATTCATGTACCCTCCACATTTCCTATTTATCAGTTAACACCCTTCCTTAGTGATTCCCTCCAAATTTCTGCCACTCCTTCTTTAACCTTTTCTTCCTTTTATGAATTTGCTTATCCCTCACTTCATCCACTTTTCCTTATTCCACTACCCTCTCCTAACACTTCTATATCTCAACCACCTCAGTTGGTTAGTGACTGTGACGGGTTTGATAATCAGATTTCCCGAAGAAGGGGATGGAGTTCGGATGATTCCCTTACAGGACCTTAGATCAATTGGCCAGTAATTCCAGGAGAATGGACAGCTGCCAGTCAAGCTTATCAGAACTATGTTCATTTTGCTCAGCAGTATTCACAGTCTGCAGATCCCTCAGTGAGATTAACTGCTCACTTTGCTTGGTACTTGGCGTATATGCATAGGCACTCTCATAATGATTCCAAGCCTATTCCAAAGTTGTGCATGAATGTCAATGTGAGCATTGATTCCCAACAGCTGGATATATTGTATTTTCATGCCCTTTGTTTGCCTAGCAGATACCTGGTCCTGTTGGAAAGGATGTGCTGTCTTCAGTTTTTTCAAAATCCTCCCAAAAACTTTGTAGATGAATCCTTGTCTATGGATTGTTTACGACAACATCAATCTTTCAAGAGGGATCATCTTCATTGATACCTTTCCAATGTATGGTGGATGCTTTTTAATGCAAATCTCTCTTTTTGGAGGCGTTATTCAGATGGTTGTGTTGTGTGTAGTGTTTGTGTTGTGAGTTCATTTATGTCAAATGAGCGTGGTGGTTTTCTATTGGATTGGATTTCGTGTGCGAGCTACATTTTGGAGAATTGTGGTGCTGGGGTCGTGGTTGCAGAGTTGAAGCTGATGCTGATGAAGAAGAAGAAAACTCTTATATCCTTTACAAAATTTGTTATGATTTTTTTTAGTTTGATAAGAGGTGTTAATGTAAAACGGGTTTTCCTTTCTTTGTATTTTTATATCAGAACCAAAATATAAGTTGGGGTCGTGGTGGATGGATTCTTTTTTAGAAGATCATTGGAGATCAAAGTTGCGCTTTTACATGCACTTGTATTCCCTTTTTCCTAGGTCGCGAGGACGCTTCCTTATTAAGTGTGGGGATATGTTGAGTGTTGAAATGACTTATTTTTTGGCTGATTTTTGTTGTTTTTGAGAGCTGAATGGTTGATTTTATGAGATGATTGATTGGTTTGGAAGTGGTTTGAGAGTGTTTTGGATGATATTGATTGTGTTTTGGAAATTCATGATGTTTATTAGTGGTTCTGTGATGTTCTGATAGGTTCTGATTGGTTCTGTATACCTTCTGTTTTGTTCTGTTTTGGTCTGTTTTGTTCTGATTGTCTTCTGTAAGGAGGGATGGAGTATTGATTGATGAAGAATGAGATATTGTGAAAGCTTATTGAATGGTTTATGAAAGTTTGGAATGGTTTGAGAGTGAGTTATGTGGTTTTGATGACCTTCTGTAACCTTCTGTAGGTCTTCTGTAGAGCTTTTGTCTCTGTTCTATTCTGTTCTGTTCTGTTCTGTACTGTAGCTGTTCTGGTACTGTTCTGTGACTGTTCTGTATGCTTCTGTATGTGTTCTGATGGATGAGAGTGTAGCTTAGGAAAATTTTATAGCCTTGGAAAGAGGTGAATACAAGTGCAAAAGAGCTGAAAGAAGTGGAAGAAGTAGCTGTTGAAGACTCAAGTGAAGACTAGAGTGAAGTGACGGTAGTGAGCTATGAAAGGACACTGTAGTGGCTCTGGTGACTCTTCATATCAGACATACCTCTTGGGAGGGGTATCCACGACCTAAGAGGAATTATTGAGAGTGACTTTGAGAGATTGTAGTGAGGATATGATGTATTATTGATAGAGAGAGAGAGAGAGATCAGAGATAGCCAATTCTACTCAAACAGAGTGATTGTATATGAGAGACTGAGAGAGAAGACTATGAAGATATTGAAGATGAATACTATGTAATGTATTTCCATTCAAAGATGGTGTATTCCTTTGCTTTCTTTGTTCTATTGATGGATTTTGTGAAGATATTGAAGAATATGATTGATTCTATTAAATCCGTGGGAGATTTACATGATGCTGCATGAAGATTTGTTGTGCCTGGTGTTCTTTTCTTCATTGTGATTATATGAAACATGATAAACAAGCTTGTCGATGTTACAAGATAAATTTTCTTGCAAGAGAATTCCCTTTTTCTTGGTGCTCCTCTTGGGGCTCCAACTTTACCCAGAATGAGCTCAATATGAGGCAACATCGATGGATCAAAGTGCTAGAAGAATATGATTTTGAAATCAAATATAGGCTTGGAAAAGAGAATGTAGCTACCGATGCACTCAGTTCACAAGGCATTTCTAAATTCTCTCATTTTACAAGATCCATCAACAACGGGGTCTCTAGTCACAAAGGTATCAATGCCAAACAACCCGATTCTTGAGCTAGCAAAAGAAGAGGCATATCATGACCCAGTCTATCAGAAAATGCTAAGGGAGATCCCCATCAAGGATCAAGACCCGAAGCTAAAGATGAAGTATCAAGAATTCTCCATCAATAGGGTGGACTTGTCTACTTTAGGACAAGATTATGTATCCCGGCAAGCCAATCACTCAAGCAGAAGATATTTTGGGAAGCCCATGACTCCCCTTTCTCGAGACATCCTAGTTATGCCAAAACCCTTAATGCGGTCAGGAAGAGCTATTATTGGGATAGGCTCAAAGGTGACGTTCTCAAATATGTCACGGAATGTTTGTCTTGTCAATGCATTAAGGCTGAACATGTCAAAATGCTAGGGAAATTGCAACCACTTGACATTGTTGAGATATCGAGCTCCACTCGTGATATGCCAGGGTGACCGTTGTGCATTTATGTCACCGACTTGTTAGTTTGCAGATGCGGTTGGTACACTGCCCATGAATAATAGCTAGATGACAGCTATGCTTATCTACTCTAGTTCGTGGCTCAGTTAGTATGCCACCTTAGTTAGTTGAGTTTGGTTTTGAGACCCATATATAGGGGTCTTCTATTTCTATGTACTTGAGTTCTTTTTGGCTTACACAACTAAGAAGAGGAAAACTGTTTTCAGCCTCCACCTTTCTGTGTATTCCCCCATTGTGCAAGCAAGAAAGCTACAAGTGAGACTCCTTCATTCTCTCCCACAATCTTGACATGGTATCAGAGCCTTGTTTGTGGTAAGGAGCTCAAGAAAGCAAGCCAAGTTCGCGGTATCCTGGTAAGAGGACCAGTGTTGCTTTCATTCTTCTGTTTTGGGAGCAAGTCTCTGCAGGTAGCATAGTCGGAAAGTGCAAGAGTGCATTGTCTCAGATTGAGAAGCCCTTCGCGGTGTAGCAAGAGGGCAGTATATGTTGCGGGATAGGGCTTTAGCCCATGGTTGCTCTGTTTTTTTTATTTGAGGCCATTTCAGGGCCTGTTTTGGAGGCGTAAGTTTTCTGTACGCACTCAGGAAAAGGCCCAATTTTATGCTGCGCGACCACTGTTCTACAGGTCGGTGAATAGTTACTATAGAAATTGCAGCGTATGCCTGTGCTAAGAGACATTGGGAGTTACAAAATCATCCTTGTTGCCTGTTGATGCAAAATCGTCACTAGGAAGTGACTGTGTGGTCAAATACAACTTTCGTCAGTTTTGCAGATTTGCCCTTGTGAGGCTGAAGTTGTGTTCTTTGCAGTGAAAGAATTTTTTGCAGTGTTCTGTAATGGCGTCTGATTCTCTTTCACCAAAATGTCACTGAAAAGCTTGACAAGAACAACTTCCAAGCATGGAAGTTTAGAATAACTTTTGAGCAAGCCATGGGAAAAGAAAAATGGGAGAAAGCCATGGATGAAGAAATGGATGCCTTGGAAGCAAATGCTACATGGAAATTGGTACCTTTGCCTAAAGGTAAGAATGCAATTGGCTATAAGTGGGTTTATAAGGTGAAGCACAACGCAGATGGTTCTGTGAACAGATACAAGGCAAGATTAGTAGTCAAGGGGTATGCACAAACATATGGCATTGATTATGAAGAAACATTCAGTCCGGTTGCAAGGATGGCAACCATAAGAGCAGCCATTGCTATGGCTGCATCAAAGGAATGGTCTTTACATCAGATGGATGTAAAGAATTCCTTCTTGCATGGTGATTTGCAAGAAGAGGTATATATGGAGGAGCCACCAGGTTATGTGCATGCTGTTCATCCTGAGTTTGTTTGCAGGTTGAAGAAAGCATTGTATGGCTTGAAGCAAGCACCTAGAGCATGGTCTAACAAGATAGGACAGTATCTTGTCAATATTGGCTTTCAGATTTCCAAGGTAGTTTTCTCACTTTATGTGAAAAAAACAGAGAAATGTATTATGCTGCTTGTCATTTATGTTGATGATTTGATTATCACATGTGACAGTGATGAAGATATCCTTCATGTGAAAATGCTATTGAAGCAGAAGTTTGAGATGAAGGATTTGGGAGAGCTGCGTTATTTCTTGGGCATTGAGGTGATTAGATCACCAAGTGGGATATGGCTCTTACAGAGGCAGTATGGATTGGACATGCTGTCCAAATATGGGATGACAGGCTGTAAGCCTATTTCAGTTCCTTTGGAGCAGAATGTGAAGCTGAGCGCAGATGTAGGTGAGCTTCTGGAAGACCCTACTATGTACAGACGCATAGTAGGAAGTTTGATTTATATGACTATTACCATGCCAGATTTGAGCTATGTTGTTGGATTGGTAAGTCGGTTTATGCAGGCTCCAAGGAAACCGCATTTAGATGCGGCTAGACGCATACTCAGGTATGTGAAGTCCACATTGCAGTATGGACTATTTTATGAGACTGGGTTTCAGATACAGTTGCATGGATACACTGATGTTGATTGGGCTGGTAGTATTTCTGATAGACGATCTACCAGTGGATATGTGTTCTCTTTTTGGAGTGCTGCAGTCACTTGGAGTAGCAAGAAACAGCCTACAGTTGCCTTGTCGAGCACAAAGGCTGAGTACAGGGGCGCAGCAATGGCCGCATGTGAGGTAGCTTGGTTGCATAAGCTACTTTATGATATGCATCAGCCTACAGATGGGCCAATTGTCATTTATTGTGACAACATGAGTAGTATACACTTGGCAAATAACCCAGTCTATCATGCTAGAACAAAGCACATTGAGGTGCATTATCACTATGTGCGGGAGAGGGTTTTACTAGGTCTTATTGATCTAGTTTATGTCAGCACAGAGGATCAGATAGTTGACATATTTACGAAGGCATTGGGCATAGAGAAGCTGCGCAAGTTCAGAGACCTACTTGGTGTGCAGGAATTGGGATTCAGATCAAGGGGGAGTGTTGAGATATCGAGCTCCACTCGTGATATGCCAGGGTGACCGTTGTGCATTTATGTCACCGACTTGTCAGTTGCAGATGCGGTTGGTACACCACCCATGAATAATAGCTAGATGACAGCTATCCTTATCTACTCTAGTTCGTGGCTCAGTTAGTATGCCACCTTAGTTAGTTGAGTTTGGTTTTGAGACCCATATATAGGGTTCTTCTATTTCTATGTACTTGAGTTTCTTTTTGGCTTACACAACTAAGAAGAGGAAAACTGTTTTCAGCCTCCACCTTTGTGTGTATTCCCCCATTGTGCAAGCAAGAAAGCTACAAGTGAGACTCCTTCATTCTCTCCCACAATCTTGACAGACATTCCCCAAATGAAATGGGAATTCATTAGTATGGACTTTGTTGTTGGCATGCCCCAAGTTCAAGGAGGTTACAACTCCATTATGGTTGTGGTAGATATGCTCACCAAGGTTGCACATCTTATCCCTATTAGGACAAACTATAAAGTCTCAAACATTGCAAGGTTATTCATTAAGGAAATATTCAAAATACATGGGTTATCCAGGAGAATCATTAGTGATTGTGACTTCCTCTTCACATCACACTTCTGGAGGGCTATCTTTGAGGCCATTGGGATCCAACTCTATTTCAGTACAGCTTACCATCCCCAAACCGATGGTCAAACAGAATGAATCAACCAAGTCATTGAAGATATGCTTAGGGCACACTGCTGTCGCAAACCCAAAAAGTGGATTCAATATTTGCCATTGGTTGAGTTTTCCTACAATGCTTCTTACCAACAAACCATTCAGGTGACCCCTTTTCAAGCATTGTATGGGCACGATTGTCGTACTCCTTTGAGATTTTTGGATCCAACCTTGAGGGTTGAAGCTTCAAAGCAGATGCTAAAGACATGGATGACCAAATCAAATCAATAAGATAGGACATCCAAGTTGCCAAAGACAGACAGAAGGCTTACACAGACTTGAAATGGCAAGACAGATCCTTCGTTGAAGGTGATATGGTCTTTATTTGTGTACATCCAAAGAAGAGTTCCCTATCCTTGGGTGAGTGCAAAAAGCTAAGTCCAAGGTATTGTGGAACCTATAAGATTCTCAAGTGCCTAGGGCCTAATGCTTACAATCTTAAACTCCCTGAATACCTAAAAGCTCATAATGTATTCCATGTCATCCTATTGAAAAAGTATGTGACTGACCCTAGTCACGTGCTTGATGATCAACAAATGTAATGCCTAGCCAAGGAGTCCTTGAGCTACAACCAGACAGAATCCTAGATGTTAGGGAGAGGCAATTGAGATCTAGGACCTTGAGAGAATACCTCATCTAGTGGAAAGATTATCCCGAAGAGGATGGCACCTGGATGGATGAACGTTCTCTCAACCAACAATACCCCCAGATCTTCTCGAGATGAGGACATCTCGATTCCTCTAAGGGGGAAATGTAATATTTCTACAATAAAATATTATAAGGCCCTAGATCCCGCGTGAAAGCAATTTGAAGTAATCTCCTGCAACAAATAAACTTTGGCCTAAGTGCTCCATCCTCATGTATTGACAATACCATCCCCCGCGTTGTGCATATGAAACCGTGGCTCACAAAACCGCAAACCACCGTAGGAACTCCCCCCAAGAAAAAGGTTAATGAATAATTGCAATTTTTTTTATAAATTCCCTCTCCTTCACCCGTTGCATGGCGGGGAGTGAGAGAGTGTGTTGGAGTTATGGAGGGGCATGGGGAGGAGAGCATGCGACTGCCACCTGTGTGGCCACCCCCCGACCTCCACACCTTCCATTCCTAGATATGTCGCTGAATTTTCGCTTCAGTTGTGTTTTTCTCGCATGAGTGACATGCCCATAATTCTTCATCAATAAGTCCCAAGTAGCTTTTGGGGAAGTATAATTTGCAATTTGCATAGCTTTTGTGTCTGACACACATAAGGATAGCCAATGCAAGACCTTGCTAGCCTTTTCCAACCATATCCTATTGACATATGATTTTTTGATGCCGAGAAGTACTTAAAAATAGCCAAAAATTCCAAATTTCAAGGGAAAAATAGACTTTGTCGAAGGCGGCAGTTGCAATCAGTACGATTTTAAGTGGCAATGCTCGAAAGTGCTTAAAAGACCCATTGGACAACAGTTGGTGAATTTTCATAATTTTTTGGCATGTCAAATGAGACCTTGGGAGATGCCGAGCAGTGCAGGACTTCAAGACGTATTGCCAGAATTTTTCAGACTTTGAATTGGGTACAGGACGATGAAATGGGGATGCCCGTGAGGCTAAGGCCAAATGTCAAGTGGGAATGGACTTAATAAGTCCCAAAAGTTATGACCTTTGGGGGACTCCCAAAGCAAAAAAAAAAGAATTTGTGGGGGGGTGCCATTTTTTGCACGCAGTCAGAGAGAGGGCGCCATCATCCAATGATTGAAGGAGAGGCTATCGAGGCTGTAAACAACCCCCCCAACTGATCTTATGCATGAGATACACTCAATCTTTACTCCTATCACTTTCTTCCGCTCGTCAAATGGCTGCCCGGTTGTGGAGATAAAAAACTAGTCTTTCTCTCTCCTGCATAGAGACACTTCATGTGGCAAGAATCAAGATGAGAATCGGGTGATGGATGCTTGTTGGGGAGGCACGGGATTGTTCCAAGAGGCTAAGGAGGCTGAAGACTAAATATCCATGCTGAAATCCATGGTTGGTGGGGTGATACACAATCCCAATTAATTCTTCAAGAAACCCGAAACACGCAAAAAGGCGGTATGCTCTGTTTTGTGAAAGAATTTTACTTATTTTTTATCGTTCATGGTGTGCACATGGGCTGAAATTTTATTTGAATATTCCTTGCATTATGCTTGAGGGCTGCAATCATTATTATGTAGAACACGTATTGATTTACAGTAATTATAAATTTTCAAAACCCAAAAAAACACTAATTTTGATGGAAATGGATAGTTTCTTTGATTTTGAGTGGGAAAAATTGAGTGGATATGGGATAAAATGAGGCAAAATGCCGAATTTCAGTTCAAATGATCAGAAATCAGAAAAAACCAAAAAATACATACTTTTTATTAAAATTAAATAGGAAAAAAGGAAAAAATAAGTTTCTTGCGTTGGGAAAAAAATGACAAAAAAAGATCTATGTATGTGAATGTCTGATGGGGCTGAAGCATGAGGTTAAGCCTCAGTTTTGCCCTTTTCCTTTGTCTTAAAGTGTGCATTTATTGCTTTTACATACAAAAAATGACATAAAAGGACCTCTACATCTATGCACCGTAGCAAAATTTAAACTATGAGGGGAGGATGATGTTATACAATAGTTAAATCGCTGAAATAATGAAAAGTCTGATTGTTCTCTTTATACATAACATTTAGGATATGGTTTATTTAGAAATAATGGATCTAGTAGTACGAGGTTTGCCTTGGTGCTAGGTTCCTACAACAAAGCATTGCATATTAGTGGAAATTCATTAAAAGGGTTGTTTCTACACGACACATAGGATAATTTTATACCATAATTGTTTGTGCACAATAACGCATACACCATTGCATGAATCATACTCATGGTATCTATTCGTGGCATGCGTAACACTTGGTTGAAGTATAAATGACCCACGTTGGAGAGAGTAAGACACCCAAGCTATAGGTCTAGACGGTGGGTCCAAGGGGACAAGTAAGTGAGGATTGGTACATTCCTAGAATGATATAATATTGGTACCAAGAGTGGAGTCTATTTTGTGTGTATTATATGTGTTAGTGATGCATTGAGGGGCCAATCCCCAAGGTGTAGGAGGGTCGCAGTAGGGCTATGGCAATCAGCGGAGGGGTGCCTCCTATGTTGTTCTACATGGTGAATTATACCAAAATGTGTAGGTTCTCCCTCTAAGAATTCTGAGAAGGTTAAGGGTTGGACTACAAAACATGATACAAATGTAAAATGTATGTATGATGGCAGGGCAATGTGTCGTGTAGACGCTCCTGACTACGAGGCCGTGGGGTTGTCTTGTGCATGTTAGAGGTCCGGTTTTAGTGCTATAGCCAGTGCAGGCCCATTTTAGGTCCCATCAATGGTGCGTCTGCCGGGAGTTGCCAACAAGTGGTGGTTCTTGAATCTAGGGTTTTTAGGGACCAAATATTCGATTTATGTCCTCTGACAAGGACCGTCAAGTCGAAATACAAAAAGCAGAATGTGTTGAGAGGGCTAGATGGTGGTTGGAGATTGTAAGGCGATATTCTCCTCAAAGAAGCAGCCCACTACGCATAAGCGGTAGTGGTTCTAGTAACCTAAGTGTCATGAGTAGCTCTTTGAGTGCAAATGGAAGTCTTGGTACTTCCTTCTTCCAGTTAATCAACCCACTTCAAGTGGGGGTGTAGTTGTACCTACGCAAACTCCCATTGTCAATCCGATTGTAGCTATGGCACAACCCATCGCAATTCCAGCAGGTACATCAGATTTACCAGCATTAGGAGCACCATTGCCCATTTTCCATGGGTTAGCTAAAGAAGATGGAGAACTCCTTATTAAGGAGTTCCAAACGCTCATGTTCAACTATCGAATCCAAGACAAAGGACCTAATGATGTTCTTCAACATGATGTTAAAAGGAAGAGTGACAGTATGGTATCATGGTCTAGAAGTCAGAATCATAACTAGTAGTGTTCAATTCTTTACGGCTTTCCGTAGAGAGTTTTCCCTTGAGAAGGGTGGACAATATTGGTTGTGTGTCTTTAATGTAACACGCCAAGAACCAAATGAGAATGTCCACGCCTATGCCAAGAAACCAAAGCAAGTTCTTCACAAACTTAATGCTTATATTCCCATTCCAGTAGCTACAAAGTTGCAATATTTCCTACATGGATTGGATTTCAATATCCAAGTGTAGCTTAGTAGTGTCGCTTTGGTTGACATTGACACTGCTATTACCCAAGCAGAAGGAGTAGAGTCACGCTTGCAAGCAGCTTATGCAGCAAAGATAAATTGGAATGGTACTAATTTGGCCTTGACTAATGGGAGTTAAGGGGACCCCATGTCAACTGTGAATGGGAGAGGGAGTATCATGCTGAATTTACCTTTTTCCAGCTCCTCCTAGTATGACTATGCCCATGGCTAGTTAGACAGGCCCACTAAGTGGTGGAAGCCAAACAATGAATCCTAATGTTGTCTCAGTAGGTCAGGAACCAATTCCTAATCAAGTGGTTAGGCCGATGGGACGATAGATAGATGATCACGGCTATGAGTCGAGTGCCTCTAATTTCCTTGGTGAAGTTAAAGACATGATGAAGCACTATACCGATATGATTTTTGAACAATACAGACAAATAGCTGTGGACATCAATTTTCTTAAGAAGTAGCAAAATTTGATAGGGAGTCGACACCTGAGGAGGTGCCCCCTCAAGATTCAGCTGTAAGTGGTGTGGTGTGGC
Source organism: Lygodium microphyllum (assembly GCF_053477565.2). Taxonomy (NCBI): domain Eukaryota; kingdom Viridiplantae; phylum Streptophyta; class Polypodiopsida; order Schizaeales; family Lygodiaceae; genus Lygodium; species Lygodium microphyllum. The sequence continues at coordinate 83,471,317 of NC_141162.1, forward strand.
CAACATTTCCCTAGGAATTGTTTGAATGTTAAATGCGATATTTGTGAAAAGTCTGGCACTTAGCTACTACTTGTTGGAGTAAGATCAGTTCTCTCCAACAAGGGAGTAAACAACCAGGTCCAGTTAACCATCGTACACAAGGGAATAATCTCTAGCAAGATAAGGGACCAAGACAAATACTACAACGAGGAAAGGCTACTGTAGAGGAGTTGCCTCATGGTAGTGGAGCCAGTCTTATTGAGGTTGTACGTGTCAATGATGCTAAAACTTCTAATCTACGAGCCGTAACAAGAGGTCAAAAGATCAAAGAGGGTGACGAAGGAATTGTAAAACCTATCGAGGGAAGCCCTAAGCAAGATGCTAGGGAAAAGTGAGTCCCGAATCCTGATATGGAAGGTGGACCTTTAAGAATTATTGGTAGTAAAGTTGATCCCAAGAAGGATAAAGGATTGCCAAGAAAGAAGATAAAGGCTAAAAAAGAGGCACCAAAGCCAATTGAAAGACCAAAGGAGAGAATGGTTTGGCGCAAGAAGAGAACTTTGGCTAACTACCACGACTTTGAACTAGCAATTTCTCTTTGCGAAGTTAAACCAGACATAAATCTCCTACCATTGATTAAACTTTCTCAAGGAGTACACAAGGAATTCAAGAAAATCCTATGTGTAAGGTATATTGTAAAACCTTTGGGCATAGCTAGAGTGGGAGAAGATTGGTTTGATCATGCTGAAAAGCATTGCCCTAGGGTTCCAACGTATGTGGATGGAATATTAGTGGAGCATGCTATCATGAACACTGGATTCTCCATCAATATCATGAGTTCAGATTTGATGGAGAGGTTAGGTCTAGAGATCCAAAAAGACAGCTCCACACTTCTTAGGATGGCTGATGATAGTCTAAGACAACTGGAAAGTTGCATCACTAAAGTCCACGTTACGATTGCGAGTGTGGAATGCTATCTAGAATTTAGGGTGATAAGGTTTGCAGGATGTCCTAGCTATCGAGTTTTTCTAGGTAGGCCATGAATTCTACGGACAGATTGTCAAGTCAATATACCCGCTGGTCGAGTGATTCTAGGTCAAGGTGCCCATCGTGTAATAGTGGATACTTACCCTGAGTCTCCTCGGAGTGAGAGAGCTCCATTATCCTTCATTGAACTAGAAACAATAGATAATCCATCTAGTAGTGAGACATCATCGAGTGATGGATCTAAAGAAGGGTCCACTATAGAGGATATTTATCAGATAACCTTGAATGAGCCGATAGAGCCTCAAGATCGAATAAGAGATGCAAACGTTATTGAGTTGGACCTTGGCATGCCCAATGATTCACGGCCAATCACATTAGGTTCCATGCTCAGTTTGAAAGAGAGAGAGAACTATGTGTTCCTGATTCAGGAGTTCCGCGACATCTTTGCTTGGAGCTATGACGAACTTAGGGATATTCCTCCTAGTCTGGCTGTGTATACCATTCCTATAAAGGAAGGTACTCTCCTTGTACGTCGAAAAGTAAGACGTATGCCTTTTGAACTAAGGGACAAGTTGTTTGAAGAGCTTCAGAAGTTGCAGAAGGTGGGCTTGATCTTCCCAGTTCAGGATACTAAATGGTGTTCGCTAGCTGTGATTAGAAAGAAGAATAATAATCAAGAATTTAGAGAGTTAAATAAACAGAATGTTAAAGATTACTACCCGTTGTCATTTATTGACCAAATTTTGGATCCATTGGTGGGTAGGAAAATATATTCATTCATGGATTTCTTTGTAGGGTATAACCAAATGGCGATATTACTGAGCAAGACAAGCTAAAAATGACATTTATCACTGTCTTCGATACCTTTGCGTACCATGTGATGGCATTTGGGTTATGTAATGCACGTGGTTCGTGGCAAAGAACAACGGACAAGACCTTTGGTGGCATCTCCCTAGAGGAGTTGAAAGTATTCATTGATGACTTGGGGGCACCCACCATAAGAGAAAGGCAATTGATTATTTTGCAGAAGTGTTTCTAGTGTTGTAAACAATTTTGTGTAGCTCTCAACCTGCGGAAGTGCATCTTTGGAGTGCCTTATGGGCTATTGTTAGGCCATGTGGCCAGTTCCATAGTAGGGATTTTCACTGACCCTGAAAAAATCAAGGTCATAGTCACCATGAGTCTACCACGTACTCCAAAGGAAGTGCATAGCTTTCTGTCATTGGTAGGGTATTATCGGAGGTTTATCAATGCCTTGGCAGAAAGAACGTTGCCACTCACAAACCTATTGTCCTTTAACTGTCAATTTGCATGGAGTGATGCTTGTAAAGTATCTTCTGACGATGTGAAGCACGAGCTTGCCAAAGCACCTATTTTAAAAGCACCTAAAAGGGGCGAAATGTTCTATATATTTTCAGCAGCAACCATGTATAGTATTAGCTGCTACTTATCCCAAATTTGGGAGGAGAAGTGGTACCATCCGATAGCTTTTGTTAGTCAGAAGTTGGGTATATCGAAAATTAACTACACCTATATGGAGAATTTGTGCCTTGCGATAGTATTTGCGACCAAAAAGTTCAGGCACTACATTCTTTATGAGAAGGTAGTTTTTTATACGAAGGTGGAAGGGCTTCGATTCTTGTTGAATAAGTTATAGCTACCTGATCGTTTAGCAAAGTGGTTAATCACTTTGCAGGAATTTGATTATGAGATTAAGAGCAAGCCGCCAAAGCTTTAGGGCATTGTAGAGTGTCTTGTGGATTTCGGAAAGCCAAAAGAGGTCTCAGCTAAAGGAAATGATATGGAAACTTTGTTCAAGATTAATACGGCGTCTATTCCCTCGTGGTATGCTGCTATAACGCACTATCTTTCTAGGGGAGAGATTGGAGCTACTTTATCAAAATCGGAGAAGAGAAAAATTAAAAAACAGGCGTTGAAATTTTCCTTGATCGTAGGAACACTATATCGATAGGGTGTTGATGATATCTATCATCGATGTGTGATGCCTGACGAGGTTCCATTTATATTGGAAGAGTGCCATGACTTCGCTTGTGGAGTGCACTTTGCTGGACGGTTGACATCGCAAAAGGCTTTAAGAGTTGGGTATTGATGGTCGTCCATTTTCCAAGATTCATTTGAGTATATCAAGAGATGTGATACATGTCAAAGACATGACAATAGAGAGAATAGGAAGTGCCCACTTATGCCAATTATGGCTACCCTTCCATTTGAGAAGTGGGGCATTGATTTTGTGGGACCTATTACCCCATCGTCTACTACTCACAAAAGATACATTATAGTAGCAATTGATTACTTTACAAAGTGGTCAGAAGCATGGGCGACGAGGTAGGACAATGCAAAAGAGATTTCCAATTTTCTACTTGAGCAAATCATATGCCATTTTGGTCCACCAAAGGAAATAGTATCGGATCGTGGAACCCATTTTTTGAACAAGGTAATTAAAAGCCTGGCTAAAGCATGGAAAATTAAGCATAATAAGATGACCCCCTATAATCCGCAAGAAAGTGGACAAGTTGAAAGTACCAGTAAGCAGCTTGTGGGTATCCTATCCAAGATAGTCTTTGAAAAGAAGCGGGACTGGGATACAAAATTATATATGGCTACTTGGGCGTATAATACAATGTTTAAATGAGCCACTAGCCACACTCCATTCAAATTATTTTATGGGGAGGAGTGTGTCTTGCCCTTAGAAATTGAGTTGCCAACCATTAGAGTTGCAATCAATCATTCTTTGGGTGATGAAGATGCCCTATTTGAGCGGTTTACGACTATAGCCCACTTGGATGAGCTTAAATTACAAAGTTTGTTACACTAGGAAGTGGCTAAATGTCAGATGAAGCAGTTGCACGATCTAAAAGTGAAGAAATATACATTTAAGAAAGGGCAGTTAGTTTTATACTATGATGCGCATAGGGAGCTATTTCGAGGAAAGCTGGAACCTAGATGGGATGGCCCTTACAAGATAGTTCAGCTAGGTAAAAATAATTCCACGGCTTTATTAGCTGATCTACAAGGAGTGGAATTTAAGAATAAGGTTAATCTTAATAAGATTAAACCTTATTATTTCTGATTATGCTAATGTGCTAAATGCATTGCAGGTCTATGCTAGGGTTGATTTGAGACCTGCAGGAGAGCTTAAACTAGTTGATGGAGCGGTTAATCCCTTATTTGGAGCACCCATATCTCGAGCAAAGATATCATCAAGGGAAGCTTATCTGGTGGAGAAAAGAATACAAAGTGATTGAGCAAGAAGATGGTACCTTTGTGTAGGAGATCAAAGTTTTCTACCATCACTATTTGTAGATTTTGACAAGCATCCCTGTTGAGTTTAATGAAGAAGGTGGGATGGAGACGTCAGTTCACCCTCTCAATATGTTGAATTTTGACTATCATAATTACGAGTAGGAAAGTTCTTGATGGCTGGCTCTGTAAACCCATTATGGACGTACATGTTATACTTTGATGGAGCATCTCGGGGGCCTAATAAAAAAGGGAGTGTTGGAGTAGTTATCCGAGATCCCCGACATAGAGTTACAATGAAATTAGCGGTTTATCTCAGGGTTAGGATTCACTAACAACATGGCAGAGTATAAAGCTTTGATTATGGGACTGAAAATTGCCAAGAAAGGTGGTATTTGGCGGTTGTTGGTAAAGGGGGATTCCCAAAACTGAACTTAAATAAACTCAATGGGATATACACAGTTCAGAATTCCATCCTTCCTATGTATCATCACATTGCTATAACCCTACTTGATGAATTTGAGAGCATATCTCTTCAGCTCATTCCACATTATTGGAATCAGTTTGTGGATTCCTTAGCTAATTTTGCTTATGAAGAGGATCTCTTCTTCAATTGTGGTCCTAGTCTGGATATTGTTACTTGATGCATTTAGTTTAGGGATGAGAGCTCTATTTTTCCCCTTGGAATGGAGCATATTTTCATATATCTACCTTCTTCCAAGGAGGGGTTTTCTTGATCTCTTTAGGCCAAGAGGGCCAGTTGTCTTAAGGTTTTAATGATTTATTTCTTTAGGCCAGGAGGGCCAGTTAGTTTTGTCGTGTCATGTTTGATTTCTTTAGGCCAAGAGGGCCAGCTAGTTTGCAGTGAAATGTGCTATTTCTTTAGGCCAAGAGGGCCCCATGTCCGTTTGGTGCAGGTACAATTAATGGTTCTTTGTTGTAGTGATTGCATCATACAGGTTGACGAAGTTGCTGGAAGGAGCCTTTACTGCGAAGGAGCTTCTTGTGGCCATTCCAGGTGGTTTCGTCCCTTTTTTGAGTCTTTTCCCTTAAGTAATTAATGATATTTGTGCGTGTAAGGGTTACTTTCTTTTGTTTGTTGGGGACCGGCAATTGAGACATGAAGTCCCAGGTTTAGGCCCTGTATGTCTGGGGGAGGTCTGAGTAGTCATTGCCTCCTACAAAGGCATTGTCAGGCATTGAAAGTCCTATTTTAGAAGGCATTTCTAGTGACCCTGTTCTGTTGACCTGCTAGGCGGCCATTCTAGGAGTTCTTATTAGTTGTGAGGCAGTTAGAGAGGCCTATTAAAATAATGATGGAAAGAGGCAAAACCCTAAATATCTGAAAGACAATATATGAATATACAGAGGCGTGCAAAAAGGGATTCTAACCCTTGGACACTCCCTTGTTCTTGGAAAGAATTGGAATTTGTGTTTCTCATGGATTTTGAGGCCACTAAGGAGCTGATTGCCACCGATGTTTTGCATGAACAAGTGTAGAAACAACACCTCATCACCTCATATGACAAGCACACAACTTATGCCAACAATCAAGAAATAGAAGACTTGAAACAACTTGAGGAAATGGTACACTCTTCGCCTTTGATGGGAATCAAAACATTGGAGCAACTTATGTCGCTCCAACCTCTTATATGGTATTAATGACCATTCATGACCAACCCATGGAAGAGCACATTCAAGAACACCCCTACTTAGATTGCATCCTCACCGAAGAGGAGGAACTACACATTGCTAGTCGTCGCGTAGACTCCTGTGACTTCTTGCTCGATGTCCTTACTTACATCACCTAGGTAGGCATTCGACCTTTCCACATGGACCAGTATGCTCATATGGAATATAATTCAAACTTCTATGCTTGGCTCATGCACAAGTAAAACACTATGCCCATGCTTAGAATGCCCTCTACACTCTAACCTTCAATCCTAGGAAGGATTCTTCTCAATTCCAAGGAGGCAGGGGTAAGGGGATAAGGTGAGTCAAAATCAAATCAAACACAGAAGGAAACAAGAAAATGAAAAAAATACCTTAAGAGCCTCAACCCACACCTAAGAACAGAAGAGGAAGGAAAACATTAACTCGAGATTGAGGAAAGTGTTACAAAAATTTGAAATAAATCTTGAAGGGAAAGTCTATTTCTGTACTAAAAATGTTTCAATTCCGCAAGCATAAAGTCTTTTCTTTCAGCAAGTAACTGTTTTGGAAAGCACTAATGGTGAACCATGGTTCATGGTAGGAGTTGAAGATGTCATAGCAAGATTGAGCCCATCGTATTCCCTTCATAGAAGAGGAAAGAGCAAAGTACAGCCTCTCCCTTGAAAATTGGACATACAGCTAGCTCAAATTCAAGAGCATTCACAACATCGAAGAGGTGCTAACTAGGGAAGAGGTGCAACCTTGCCAAGCACATTGAAAATTTTGGGAGACTGACCACACTAAGTGTATGAAATTCCTGAGGACATATGACCCCAACAAGGAGAGTGGGACAATAACCGTGGGAAGTGTAGAAGGAATCAAGTAGGTGCTCATTAAGGCCTTTGTGGAGAAGGCACTGGGATTGGAACCAAAAGTGAAAAAGAGGAAAAAAAAAGATGTTTATGCCATGTTGGGGATGAAAAAGGAGAGCATCTTGACAAAAAATGGCATAGGCATCTAGGACATCCCCAATGCAAAAGTCAGATTGCAGGCCAAGGTGATCCACTCCCTCTTCTTTAGCCAAAGGAACAACTCACTCATACATAGGATCAATGTGCCCGTGCTGGAGAGCATGGTGGCTCACTCACTAGATGAGGTGGATTGGAATGGCTAAGTGCAGAAAACTATTGATCAATCCACTAGAGAACTAGCCCTTGGAAGCATGCGGACGGGTGGAGAATCTCCAGTGTCAAAGGGAGTTGAGAGGAAGAAGCCCTTAGCCAAAGCCCCGTTCATTGGATATGGAGGAATCTTAACCACCCTTATCCAAGAGGCGATAAAAGAGGCACTGGACGGGGAAGAAGGAGTGGATGAAATGCCTAATAGGTCACCTCCTCGTCATGACAAAGAACAATCAAGCGAGAGGACAATTAGTGAAGATGAGGGAGAGCAAGAAGATCAATCTAGCAAAAAGAAAGCAAAGACAACCAAGAAAAAAACCACATGAGAGGGGCAGCAAGAGAGAATGGAAAAAAAGGAGAAGGAAGAGCTAATAAAAGTGCAAAGAAAATCCAAGAAAGCCGAAGAAGAGATAAAAAAACAAGGAAAAGGCTGAAATGTAGAAAGTAATGGAAGAATTGAAAAGGGTAGAGGAAGAATGATGAAAGAAGGCAGAAGAAGAAGAAGAAGAGTTGAGAGAAAAAGAAGAAGCGGACTTTTGGCACAAGCCGTGCACATGTCTATTAAGCAACAGTGCAGGCATGAGGAGTTAGCAGCAATGAGCCTGCCAAGGCAAGTTGGGTCGAGAACTAGTGGCCAAGCATTAGAAGACATGCCTCCACCCCTCCCAGAGGGAAAGAGCAAGGCCACACTCCACCCAATCCTGCCTACCATCTTGCCAGATACCCAGACTATCGCAACAATGCTAGGTACCCCAATCATAGTAGACGCCAGTAATATCATGGCATGGGTGCAGTTCTTGGCTGATAAGACACATATCCCAATGCCCACCTCCAGTGTAGGAACTCCAACAATAGGAATAAAAATACTCATAGCTGCAGATGCCGAATCTCAACAAAGGAGGAGAAGCGATCCGTAATGACAAAGCTGGAAACAAAAAGGGAAATGTCAAATGCCTTTTAACTAGAAAAGACACGCCAAGTGGCCATGCAACAAAAAGAAATCCTGGCACTAAAAGCGGAGTTGAGGTCCAGGGAAGACAAGGAGGAACGGTGGCGAAAAAGGCTGGAAGAAGAGAACCAGGAGCTAGTCAGAATGCAAGGGGAGTACAAACTCCTAGCTTGTAGGCAAAGCTCGAAACGTAGATGAGAAAACTCCAAGAGCACATGGAAGAGCTTGCCGCACTGGAAATAGAGAGAGTGCAAGAATAAGATGAATGGAAATAAGAGAGGGAAGAAGTAGAGTTTTGAAGGCAAAGATAAAGAGAGGAACAAGCAAGATCAGAAAATGAGATTGAGCGCTTGATAGAAGAAAAAGAACTTGTGCAAAAATGGAAAAGGCATGAGCTGATGATAGTGGCCCTATCACAAAGGCAAAGTGAGGGCTTGGAAGAGATGAAAAAGAAGGCAAGGGAATGGAAGGCCAAGAGCGAGAAGAAAGTGAAGGACCTAGCGAGCCACTTGGCCCTTGCAAAAGGAAGAAAAATACTAGCAAAAAGCAAGGCAAGCACCACTCAGGCTAATCTAGAAGCCCAACAACATGCTTTCCTCAACATAATCTTAGACATCACACTCTCTGAGGGAGGAGGAGGTAGTTGAGGTGCTTAAAAGGAAACTGGAAATAGCCTGCAAGGCGATTAAACAAGGGTTCTGCTCCCAAATCTAGGACACAAGCCTTAACCTGATTGGGTAGGATTAAAAAAAAATCTATTGAGAGTGGCTTAATGCCACAAGAGGTTGGCACTTCGGGACTCCAAGAAGAACAACCATAGGAAGTAGGAGCAGGGTCAAAAAGCCATGACGGGGCACAAGGAGATGGGGAGTGGATTCCACCACCTCCCTCACCACAACCAAAACCCCCTTAAGAGTAAGATGCCACAAAAGAGAGAAGGCCAAAAACTAAAAAGAAGAGGGCTAGAATGCTTGATTAGGCATGCAAAAGGGCAAAAGTGCAACCACTTGCAGTTCTAGAGCCTCTCATCCCACCAAAAAGGGATTCCTCACCCATGAACTGGAACACGGAGCTATCAGTTTGGGAGCAGTAGAAAAATCACCTCCAACCCTTCGATTTGACCTTCTCATACCGAGTGGCCCTGAGCAAAGTATTATCCACCGAAGCAGTAACAAAAGTAATCGCCATGGAAATAAGGCTTGGTGACCGATGGCTCGCTAAAAGAGAGAAGAGTCCAATGGCTTGGGGGAGAGAATCCCCAGATTACTAGGAAAACAAGGTCGAGGAGGTACCCCACATAGTGAAAGGCTATGAATCCCAACCTAAGTGCAGAAGAAGAGTCTAGAATGGCAATGTGGATGTTGTTTTGTGGCTCTCTACCCTTCGAAAAAAATTCTCTGACCTATCTACCATATCCTCGGAGGGTGGGAGTGGATTTTGACCCTGACATCCATGGTCGATACGACTACCCGAAGATCTACAACATCAATGCCACAAAACCAGAGGAAGTGCTCGCCTTCTCAGAGCAATATTTATGGGACTCTATAGTTCATTTTTTGATGGAATTCTCCTCTTGTCTAGACCCCTCCTTTGTAACAACATTTAACTATATTAGATTACTTCGAACTCTCTTCAGGCAACCCCTTGCACTAATAGAGTACCATCTCCCTCTGCTCTTTTTTGACATTGATGCAGGAATAGATAGATGCGCCATGACTCAGCTAATGCTGCACACTACTTTACTCCCGTCATTTTGCATAGCCCTCCTTGAGGACATGAAAAATAGCCGTTTTACTAGCTATAGCCATCCATTTTTGTCCACCACTCCTCTCCATGTTAGGGTAGGCCAAAAAGGGTATACTAAGTAGGCACTTCCTTAGTAAATCATTAAATTCCCCTATCTCCCCATCTCACACTCAAGAGCCCGAGGAACAAATCCTCTATTTTGTACTACCCCACCAAAGGCAAGGGCCAAAAGAAAAATAAAAATGCAAAAAGAAATCACCATAGGCATAGTGAGCTGCACATAGACTATAGTCACTACACCTACGGGTTCTCAAGTTAGGCATGCTCGGTAGCCTTGGTCAGCCGCGGCTCCATGTCTAACCCCCTAGCCCCTTTTTGACCCCACACTACCATGCTTAGGGCACTTCAAGTGCAGGACGTTCCTAGGGAGGTAACACTTGCCTATGGTTAGACATGTCACCCTAAGCTACCCACATTGCACTCCCTTATGCACACACTGGGTCCTCAAGTGGGGGACAACACCTAGGATGACCCAACTCCAGTTCCACTAGAAATAGAACAATGCATCACACGGTAGAGCAGACACCCCTAGGTAGTGCACCTTCTTTTCTTTTCAGGTAGAAAAACAAAGGTCCCAACCACCAGCTTCAAAGGCCCCATCATCCATGCAATACGTCCCCAGCCTCCACCACCTTAACCAGACTATCCATTCTTCCCAAGCCCAATTCCCCTGAGACCCCATCAACATTGACTCACACGTCCATACTTTCTCATCGAGCCTTTGCCACCCAACTCAAAAATGCAAGTGTCCTAGAACCAGCACCCGTTTAAGAGCAGGGCCATCTTATGCAACAATATCACCATGTAGGTGAAACACTCCCTATCCTTCTCAGCCAATAATCTATCCTTTTTCATCAAAGGCTACATATTCCCTTGTAATCTTATCTATATATTTGTCAAGGCTTGATGAACCCCTACTAATCCTTGTGTGACAAGTTTATATGTGTATCCATACAATCCTTCATTACCTTCACAAACAAACTTTACAAATGATGCAAGCCCTTCAAATTGTGGTGGCCTTTGAGTGAGTGCATCGGGTGGATAAATGCACCCATCAACCCAAAGGTCAACATTTTCCCCCCCTGCATTTCTTTCTCTCTCTCTCTCTCTCTCTCAACAAGAATTGATCAAAGATATTTAAACACATTTATACAGAAGCTTGGTTGGTGAAGAACAATAACATCATCTTATCTTCTGCCCTAATTTACTCTTTGTCACTCTATCACTTATTTTCTTAGTTCATCTCACACATGCCTCTCTCTCTCTCTCTCTCTCTCTCTCTCTCTCTCTCTCTCTCTCTCTATGAATTGATGCTGAAGGATTAAACAACAACTATGAATAATAATAACATCACAGAGATTTAAAAAATAAAGATATCTCCATTATCACTTGATTGCTTGTAGTATATATTGTTGAAGAGGAAGATATCTTATAGCATAGTACTAAAGAGGAAGCTTGCTTATAGCATGGTAGAGAGTGTTGTAGATAGATATTATTTGATTTTTTAGCAAATGGTATCAAAACCACTCCTCAATGTTTCTTAAGAAAAATCCGTATGCAAGTAACCATATTCTGGAGGAAAGGAGAAAAGTACACAAAATTTGGGACAAAAATAGAGCTTTTAGAGGGAATGAAAAAATGCCCAGAAATAGGCATATACTTGTCCAAAGAAGATAAAAATTTACAAGGAAACTCTCAAGTTAAAAGATGTCAGTGGGTAAAAAATAACCTTAAAATATGATGTGTACATCATTTTGTATTGGTTTTTAACTTTCGCTCTTTTAAGAAGCGAGAATGAGAATGATTCTAATATATTTTAATGTTGAAAGGTCATGAGGGCATTAAAGAGTTATATACTAATGATTGGGTCTGTTTTTAGAGAAAATAGAATTTTATTTTTTTAATTATGAGGATTTTGAGAAAAAGTGACATTATCCTACAGTTTGAGAATAAAATAATAGGTGAAATCTATTGAAAATACAAATACAAGATTTGCTTGATTGTAGAAGATATCTTATTATAATATTATTTTGGAATCTCTTTTTAGAGAGAGAGAGAGAGAGGTGAGAGAAACCCCTTAAGGGGCAAAAAAGAGAGTCCATATTTCTTCTAATGTGTGAATGATTGAGGTATGAATGATATTTGTTGTGAATGAACTTAGGTGTGAATGACCTATTAATGTGAATGATTGAGGTGTGCTAATGATCTCTAGTGTGTAGGTGAAAGTGTGTGTAAGTGCTAAGGTGCGAGTCTCAGTATGCAAGTGCTAGTGTGTGAGTATGAGAGCTAGTGTATGAGTATGAGTGAACTCAAGATAAGTGATCTTAAGCTAAGGTGGGAGTCTCAGTATGCAAGTGCTAGTGTGTGAGTATGAGAGCTAGTGTATGAGTGTGAGTGAACTTAAGACGAGTGATCTTAAGACAAGTGAACCTAGGATGAATGAACTCAAGACAAGCAAACTGAAGATAATTGAACCTAGGATAAGTGATCTTAAGACAAGTGAACTTAAGAGAGTGATATCAAGCCAAGTGAACCTTAGGTGGCTAGGACAAATGAACTCAAGATAAGTGTACTAAAGACAAGTGATCTTATGACAAGTGAACCTAAGATGAATAAACTCAAGACAAGTGATCTATGATAGTGGGAAGTGAGTTGTAGAGGGAGCTCGCGCTCAACCGCCAAGACCCACGGATTGCTTATTGTTTCAAGCATTCCAAGCAAGCTCTAATGGCTATCTCTCACCTATCCGATGCGCCTTCAAACCTAAGAGTGTAGTGATATTACCTTGTTGCTAAAATGACTTGCCTTCTCCCTCATACACACCGGTAGCTCCACAATCCTAGATGGTGGCTCAAGCATTCTCAAGCCTCCTCCATCGAGCTCCATCCACCATAGCCGTGTGCATGTGAGAGAAGAGAAGAGAAGAGAAGAGAAGAGAAGAGAAGAGGAGATGGGGAAGAGCTTCACCCTCTTGATCCCTCACTCCCACACACTCACTCCCTCACACTCTCACACTCCCTCTCTCAAGAGCACACACACAAGCAAGGTGAAGAGAAGAAGAGAAGAAGAGAGGACTCTTGTTAGCCACACACCAAAGAATGAGCTTTCTTTCACTTTTTGAACTTTATATACAAACCCTAAAATCCCATGGGTACCATCCCTTTTTACATGACCGACCGTTGTGGCAAGGTCCTTTTTCCTATTTGCCTCTTCTTGCCTCATGCCTTAAGCTTACACCCATCTATTCTTTTACAAATGGCACAGAAGGAAGCCTAGCGCTCTTTTACAAGAGTTTTTAGAGTTTTTTGAGATTCCTTCCATTTAAAATTGCACTTTTTACCTCAGCTTAGCTTTACGGGCTGCTTCTGCACCTTTGCTCTTTTTTTGTCCTTTTTCCACTCTTTGCTTCATATTTCCACTATCTTGAATTGAGATTAACATTAACCCCCTTCGAGATGGGTGCCGACCCCATGACACTTCGAGCTCTTTGTTGTGGAAGGTTGGGCTTTGGGAAAGTGATTGCTGGGGTGATGATAGGGCCACATGTGGACTCCGTTGATTGGGAAGCTTTGGTAATGATTTGGATGGAGAACCCAAGGTATGTCGAGTGGATGATGGGGGCCTCTGAAGTTAGTTGTTTGCAACATCTTGTTGTACTTGAAAGGAGAAGGTGCTCTACCTAAGGGGAGTGTCTACCTTACCGTGCAGTGCTCTGTGCTTGTGCTAGTTGAACGGGAAGCTGGGTCTAACCACATGCAAGCCTGGGTGATGTCCCACACTTGGGGACCCCATTTGTGCGAAGGGAGGTGTAGTGTGTGTAGCTTAGGGGGACAGGTCTAACCATAGGCAAGTGTTACCTCCCTAGGTATGTCTTGCCCTTGAGGTGCCCTAAGCATAAAGTGGGGAGTCAAAAAGGGATAGGGGGTTATGAACGGAGCCGGCCGACCAAGGCCACCGGACGTGCCTAACTTGAGGATCCCTAGGTGCAGTGATTGTGAGCTATGTGCCGCAAATTGTGTTTGGACGTGTTGTATGCTCCTTTCATTGTTATTTGCTTGCTGACTTTGTGTTTGGCCTTCTCTTTTCTTTTCTTTTCTTTTTTAAAAAAAACTTTCTGAGTTACATGATTCGGGTAGTAGCTAATTGCTAGTTATCATCATCAGAATGTGGTGGGAAAGGGGGTTTAATGGAGTGACTAAAAAATTTCCAACTCTACATGTAACCACAAAATTGTTTACATCGGTGCTGAGACTGGGATGCTTGGAGTGAGAGTGGTTGTTTTGTTGGTGGCCACCAAGAGGGGTGGGATGGGATGGATGGGAGCCTTACTCTTGCCTTCGATGACCACAGACGATATGATTTCAGGTACATGAGTGCTTGAGCCATGTCCCTCATCCCTGGGTGGACTTAAAGCCCCTAGGTCATTGAGTCGGCTTTGTTGTTCTATGGACCGGAAAATTGCTTCGGCCATGTCTTCCTCCTCCTTTCTTCTCGACTTCACCTCCTTTTTCATAGCTCTTCTCTCTCTCGTCCTTTGTTTTCCTTGATTCTTCTGCCAGCTTTTTAGCTTCTTCCTTCTCTTTATTCTTCCTCTCTTCAGCCTCTTTTTCTGACTCCTTCTTGGCTTTTATGGCTTCCTCTTTCAACTCCTCTAGCTCTTGCTTTTTCTTCTTCTCCCTCTCTTCAGCCTCTCTTAAGGATTCCCTTTTGGATCTCTCTAGATCTTCTTTTTCCTTCTTCTTGCCCTCATCTTATTTCTTTGTTTTATTTGTCTTTCAAGTGGGCTGATTGAGCCTCCTAATCCTCCTTCTTTGTCTTAGATTCTGTCATGTTGCTCGATGGCTCTTTCTCCTGGTGGATCAACAACCTATCTAGAGTCTCATCCTCTCCTTCTTCTCCTTGCTAAGCTTCTTTTATAGCCTCTTGGATGATGGCTGTTAGCACACTTCCATATCCGATGAAAGAGGCTTTCGAGGAAGGTTTCTTTCTCTCGGTACTTTTAGAGGTTGGGGACTCTGCGCTGCCCGGTCTGCTACCCAGGCTAGTGCTTTGGCTACTTGATCTATAGTCTTGCACACGTAGCCATTCCAGTCTACCTCATCCAACTTTCCTTTCAGACTTTTTACCCTTTATTTCAAATTTTTTGTGACATTTTTCCTCAATCATAAGTTAACATGTTTCTTTCCATTCTGCATTTAAGTGTAGACTAAGGTTTTTATGATGCTGTGTTTTTTCTTATGTGTTTATGCATTTGCTTGATTTTGATTGGTTCTGATTTGACTCACCTTACCCCCCTCACCTTACCTCCTCTCCTTCCGGATTTGAGAAGAATCCTTCCTAAGATTGAAGGTTAGTGGGCCAAGGGCATTCAATGTACGAGTCGAGTGTTTACCTTTGCATGAGCCAAGCATAGAAGTCTGGATTGTACTCCAACTAAGCTTTGCTGTCCAAATTGAAGGGTTGGCTGCCTACATGTGTGATGTAAGTAGGGACACCCATTAGGAATTTGCCAGAATCGACACGGCTAGCAATATGTAACTCTTCCTTGGTCAAGAGAGAGGCGATCAAGGCAAGGGGTGTTCTTTGATGTGCTCTTCCATGGGTCGGCCACAAATAGTGGTTAATACCCTATACGAGCGACATAAGTTGGGTTATACATTGATGTCTTGATTGTGCGTTGCTGCTCAGTGTTGGTCATTATTTGGCATCCTTTGAGTTCCCATTGCAATCAAAGAGCGTACCAGTTCCGTAAGAACGGGGATCTAGTTGCAGCAAGCTGTTTCAACTCCTCAATTTCTTGGTTAGTGATAGTAAAAGTAACTCGCTTATCATATGACATAATGAGACACTGTTTGATGGCTTGCTCTCTAGATATCTCGGTGTTGAGCAACTCTACAGCTGAGTGGGGTTCTTTGACGAATGAAAATTTGAATGTGTCCCATGAACAAGGCATTGTACACGAACTTCGGTTGCTAAGGGCTCTTGCAACATGTCCAAGTCCAAGCAGTCATAGCTCAGGGCCAGTGACATGAATGTGGCATCTAAGCATCTAAGGCAAGCAATGATGTCATCCCCTATGTCTTTGGCTAGATTTGTGGCCAATGTCAAGAATGATTTCTGTTCATAGGAGGGTCTATGGCCTGCAGGTAGTTGGGGTTTGACAAAACTAGAGAGTTTGGCAGTAGATGGTTGCGGTTTCGGTTTTTCTTGAGATTGCGGTTGGGTCCCTTGCATAATGGGACTGCTAATGGGGCACTACTACTTACAAATACAGCTTCTTGAGTCTTGGCAAAGTTTTGTGGTACTGGTTTGGGAGTCGCAGGCTGATATTTGGGCCGATAGACTTGGTTGGTCTTCATGGGAATAATCAGTTGTGAGTTTATGGGCTTGGTGTCTCGAGGTTTATGCGGCTTTAGGCCTTGACATGTTGTATGGCTGGGTATGGTTAAGCATGAGGGTAGCATTTGATCAGTGCCTTTGGCTATTTTATCCTTAGGGATCCATATCCAGGCATTACCCTCATAATAGCCTTGTGTTTGCAATAGGGTCTTAGGAACCCATCATAACTTGACCATATGTCATTTGTAGCTTTGTCTTGGCCTAGTAAGTTTTGAGATTGCATTCTTAGCCTTGCAAAGGCATGGCCAATTGCTCCTCAGTGGCAGGCTTTGATGTTTAGGTACCCATTTGAAATGGGTTTCATAGGCATTGGCTTTGGCCTTAACGGGTTGTTGGCATAGAGGCTTGGCAGGTTGTAACAAGTCA